>NC_081413.1:479842246-480128900 GCF_030272615.1 Cryptomeria japonica
CATTAAAAAGAGAATATTTTTCGTCCTCCATGATCATATCTTCGAAGGTGTGCTCATCAAGTCATGGAAGGCACATCAAATCCCACCAACATAATTTCCTATGATAATGGTATCAAAATGCAAAGGTGCCTCTTCTCACCATCATTAAACAAGGAGCTAAGATTATATATATTATATAACTAGCATACTTATATTTTAAAAAATCTAAGAAAGACACGTCAAAATGATTGCATTTTTATATTTTTTTTTTTCATTGTGGGTACTTAGAATGGATATGAGATTGGTATAACATCACTTGTCATCTCTTTCCCCTTTCTTGGCAATTCTATCTGATCTTACCCACCTCCTGCAAATGGGTCCCACATATTGTGATTGTCCCTCTAATCAGAACTAAGATGCTTTGATTTGCATCAGTTTGGTGCATTTCATAGTCATATCTTGTGATTTGGATTGATGAGTGGTGGCTACTACTCAGGGGGGGTATTTAGATGTTCATATTTGTGAGTTTTTGTGAGGTTATGTGTTTGCAAATATGTATCTTTGTCATTGATGTCAAAGGGGGAGAGATTCATGTGAAAAAACATATAGCGATTTCAGGGGAGAGATTATTTGTGCAGAGGAAAAGAGTTTTATAAGAGAGTTGTTGAATTCTTTGACATTGATTGTTTTTCACATCATATGTTACCATCAATGCCAAAGGGGGATATTGTTGGGATATTGTTGGATGAGTACTGCAAATATGTGCCTTAATGTTATCTCACAGATGTGTTGTCATTGATGTCAACATATTTTCTTTGTTTTGTGCAGTGTTGCAGTTAAGCTCAGTTAATTGGTTTAAGTTGTATGTTGATGATCAATGTTTGCATATTAAAGGGTTTGTAGAGTAATATATCTATTTGATTCAGTGTGAGTGTCTGAGGTCTGCATGAATATTTGAGTGAGTTATGAGTATCGGTGTTGTGGCCAGTTCTTCAATTGTTTAATGTTGCCAGTATTGGGTATTTTGATATGCATTGCTCCACATTGTAATATCTTGGTTTGCGGATTTGGAATTATATTTGGGACGTTGATATGTGTCTTCAATTCAGATGGTTTGTGGTTTGGAACTCCGCAAGTTATTTTCCAGGTTGACAGTCAGTTCAATTGATATTCTTGAAGCTCACTATAAAGTTGATATGATTCTAGTAATTTGAGCTAGTGCAGATGTTGTTGTGGTAATTCATGATGCTTGTGGATGTTTCTAGATCATGTGCTATTCGTGTTGGTGGTCCGCATTGATCGGTGAGCGTGTTATTGATGATTTTCCTTGATCTGGTGGTATTTCTTCATGTTCTTGGTCAACATGGTGATTGTAGCGTGTTACGGATGTGTGATGCATTATTCGAGGTGATGATTTAGGTCCACATGAGATATTGTAGTGTGTATGGTTATATTTTTATAATTAAGTGATATGTGTTGAGCTGACCTTGATGAGGTTGATGTCATGTATAAATAAATGTAATATATTTGTAATTGAGTGAGTTACAGATGCATGGAATGTGTGAATAATGTATTAATCATTCGATAGCAGAGCATAAGTGTGGAGAAGTGTGAGAGATGTCATGTTCTTAACCAGAACTATAACTAGGCATTAGGAGATGTTATTATTCAGTTCATGATCTTCCAGATTTAATCTGAATGTGTTTGTAAGATAGTGTGTCTTCCCGGGGTTGTATCCCTTCTTTGTTTTTGAGCAGTGAGTTTTAGGCAGTGTGTCTAAATGCGTGTGCATTCCCCATTGTAATATTTCATATACTTCTAACAAGGTATCATCATATTGTGGGTAGGTTTTCACCGTGGTTTTTCCCTTGACCGAGTTTTCCACGTCAATTTTTTTGGTGTTATATGTGTGTTCATGTTGTGTTGTTGATTTATGCTTTCAATGTTAATTATCAGATATGAGATTTGTGTAAGTTGTTGTAAAATTTGGTGACAACTAATCCCCCCCCTCTCAGTTGTCTACCCTATTTTCATCAAACATCTGTGTGGCATGCTATAGTCTCATACAGACTGCAAACAGAAAAGACTTATAAACATGAAAACCCAACTCTATGTTTTGGTTAACTTGCAAAACCTAGAACTTAGAAACTTAGCAGCAAATACTAGATGATAAATACAAATATAAATAAATTAACAACAAATACTAGATGATAAATACAAATAGAAATAAATTAAAATGAAATAAAAAAAAAGCATAAGAAAACCCTCATGCATTCGAATGCCTTCAAAAAACTTAGATACATACATACATAAGAGGAAAAATGTTGGGGTTGTTTGGAGATTTGCCTTAGTTGTCCCTGTTTTGGTGTTTCCACCTCCACAACAGCCAGATAGATAGATCAAAAAGATAAATAAACAAGATAAATGATTTGATAGATAAGAGATGTGATAAATCCCCAAGATTCTCAAAGACATGAGAAAGATATATCCCCAAGATTCTCAAAGACATGAGAAAGATATTACTAGATAGGCTTGAGAAAGCCACACGGGCTTCACTTGGTGAACCTGGGTTATAGCACGTGCGTTCATGGCGTACTAAAGGATCCCCCCATTTTCAAAAAATATTGCCCTAAACTTTTTTTCACCCCCTCCCAATACACAACCCGAATTAAAAGCCCCCCTATTTTCACCAAATAGGGTATTTTTTCATAGCCGGAATTAAAAACCCCTTATTTTCATCGATAGACAATATATTGCAATTTTTTGGATATTAAACCCCCAATATGAATGCACGTGATATAATATTGCCTAGCTAGTGAAGCCTCCGTGGAGAAAGCCAAGAGAACTTGAAAGACTATTGTGAGAGCTTGAGAGTGTTGTAGCAAATTAGAGACTATTGTAGCAAGAAAGAGAGAACCAAGAGAAAACTGAGACAACTAGAGAGATTTCTTGAGAAAACCCCCAACCATTGCATGAATGAAAGAGATAGATTTAAAATGAGAGAATAGGAGGGAAAGAAGAGGTTGGTGAGTTGTTTAGAAGATCTTGAGCCATTTCTATCAACCTGGGTAGGTGAAAAGTGTTAAAACGCATATAATTGACATTTAAATGTTAAGATGTTCAAGACAAATGCGCAACACGTAGACGGCTGCGCAATCCACTAGTGTCGAGATGAATCATGCTCAAAAGTGGTGGGTGCTAAAAGGTAACTACTGAAAGGGTGTCTTGAGCATCCTGAGAGGGAAAAGGATGATGCAAGTGTTAAAATGAGCCTACTCAGATGCTAGGGGAATGGACACTAAAGTGGCTACAAAAGTTTAGGTGGAATTACAAAAGGGTATGCAATTTTTGACATTACAATACATACATACATATATACATACATACACATATGAATACATGTACACATATATACATATACATATACATATACATATACAAGATGATCCTTTAAAATACATATAGAATAAGTGATTAATTCAAAAAAATTCTCCTAAGAACATAAAAAGTTGTGTTATATGGTGAAGAAAGCATGAAAAAGAGTGAAACATTGGACTCTTCTACTCTATGCATGTATTCAAAAGATATTGCATTATTGTTTTGTAATCAAATTAAACTTCTTATTGAAGTATTGTATTTTAATTGGTAAAGGCGAAAGAATATTTGTTTATTATACCATCCAACAAAATTCAAAACTCTCGAAGATACGATTAGACGAGGTTCATTACTACTTCGACAAACTCAATCACTTAATCATGACAACTTGACCAAAAGATAACTCCTAAACACACGCTGGTTTTGTAATCAATCAAATTAAACTTCTTATTGAAGTATTGTAATTTAATTGGTAAAGACGAGAGAATATTTGTTGATTATACCATCCATCAAAATTGAAAACTTTCAAAAATACAATTAAATAAGATTCAATTCAACTCCGACAAACTCAATCACTTAATCATGACAACTTGACCAAAAGATAACTCCTAAACACATGCCCAACATATAATAATTCATATTAGCATCTAAATAAACAAACCAATTGCATTAAAAAGTCGGAATACTTTCCGACCTCCATGATCATATCTTCGAAGTCGGTGTGCTCATCGAGTCACGGAAGGCGCGTCAAATCCCACCAACATAATTTCCTACGATAATGGTATCAGAATGCACAGGTGTCTCTTCTCACCATCATTAAATTACAAGTGTCTCAATCAACTCATATGGCGGAGATAAATGGATTGCTATGAAACTTCGACTAACGAGAAACAAAATTCCGCGGTAAGCTCGGAGAATTTCACATCCTCACGACGTTTCACCTTCTTTTACTCCTCCAACACAGGGAAAACGAAAGACGATGATGAAATCCATTAAAACGGGAAAGAAAGAAAGAAAAAAAAACCAGTGGCTGCCCACATATTTCCTCCTAAATTCCCATTTTTCAGCCTTCAGTTTTCGTTCTCCTTTCCACTTGTCGTTTTGCGTACGCGGAAGAAGAAATCCGTCGTCTCCTTCGAACAAGGAGCTGAGATTATTATTATATAACTACCATACTTATATTTTAAAAAATCTAAGTTAGATACGTCAAAATGATTACATTTTTAATTGTTTTTTCGTTCTGGCTACGTGGAATGGATATGAGATAGGTATAACATCACTTGTCATCTCTTTTCCCTTTCTTGGCAATTCAATCCGATCTTACCCACCTCCTGCAAATGGGTCCCACAGATCCTGTCGTGTAGCGGCCACAAACATCCTCCATGCGCCGTTTTCCTGCTTCTCTATTTCATACCGTGTACAGATGTATGGAAAATCAAAGATTTTTCCATTCCTGCAGGAAGTGAGAGAAGATTTTTCAGTCTTACCCACTGAATGAGGATTCAAACTGGGGCTCTAGTTCAACCAGAGTTGGTTTGGTTGACTGAGGTTAGATGATGATGATGTTGCTTGGCAAGAGGCGGCAAGAAACAAATTTGTGGTTTCCATAAATCTATTGCTTGTTTAGGAAGAGGAAGTGTTCTTCTTTTCTTACTTGTTGCTTAAGCAAACTCTCTTCCGTTTTCTACGCGTTTTAGTTCAGTGCCTACATAGGCATCATACCGTTACAATATTCTGCATTTGTGATTGGAGAGACCCAACTCAAGGGGACTGATAAAATCATTGTCTAAGGACTGAAAGGTATGAACTTGTCATCATCAGTATTGAGTTATTTGGATGTTAAGAATCCAAGTTTTCAGTAGATTCCTGCCATTTTATATGCTAAAACTTCGTTCTTTATCTTACACTGATTGAAATGATACATAGAGATCAGTTGCTCAGTTGCTGTGCTGAGTTTTGTTAAGAAATTTATGAGATCTTATGAAGGGTACATGCTGAATCGGTTTAAAAATCATTAGAGATTATAAGACTTTATGAGAAATCTATAGCTCGATCGTCAGCTTTGATTTCATGCTCATGTATGTTGAAGAATTGTAACTTCGTGTATGAGAAAGGTATTAAAAGATGGATTGAATTGAAGACTAGATTATATCTAGTTTTTTATTTCATTTTCATATATGTTGATGAGCAGTAACTTCATTTATGAGAAAGATGCTAAAAGATATAGATTGAATGGAAGGTTAGATTATATGTAGTCTTTGATTTGATATTCATATATGTTGATGAAGTGTAACTTCAGTTATGTGAAAGATGTTAAAAGATAGATTGAATTGATGGTTGGATTATATGCTGATGGACTGTAACTTCATTTATGAGAAAGATGTTAAAAGATAGATTGAATTGATGGTTGGATTATATGCAGATGTTAAAAGATAGATTGAATTGATGGTTGGATAATATGTGGTCTTTGGATTAGAATTGGATGTAATTAATCTGATTGTGCAGTTTGTGAAGATGAGGATGAGCTGCAATGGATGCAGAGTCCTGCGAAAGGGGTGTAGTGAATCATGTATACTAAGGCCTTGCCTAGAATGGATACGAAGTGCTGAAGCTCAAGCAAATGCAACAGTTTTCCTAGCCAAGTTCTATGGACGTTCTGGCCTTATGAAGCTTCTAAACTCTGGTCCAAACCATCAAAGACCCGGTATGTATATTGTTTATTGCTTTTTTTTTAATAGATCAGATTTGAAATTGTAAATCTTTGGTGGTTTGAATTATATAATATTTAGGCAGAGAGATAACTTTGAAAAAGTAGTTTTCAATAAAAATAGGATAACTGTTTTATCTCTTTTGTGTATAGGTAGAAATATTAAAGTAGAGTTATAAATTCGACTAATCTTAACATCAAATGATTAACAGGTAAATATTTTTGTCAATTACAATAAGATAATCACTTTCGTAGATAAAGTTTACAACTTTGAGATAGGATGACCATTTACAACTTTGATACTTGATATATTTATTACTTTGATAGGATTACTATTTATCACTTTCAGTCATAAAGTTTGAAAATTAATTGGATGACTGTGAGAAGCTTTAAATTTACATTGATTGTTTGACAACCCAATTGCAAGGATACCACTTATAACTTTGTAGGAATACCACCACAATTCAGCTGCTTATAACTTCATAAGAATACCACTGCATACAATTCAACTGTGGAGATACCACTTACAACCCCAAAAAAAACGACTGCAACACACTCTAATACTACAATACCACCTGAAAGATTTAAACTTGAATATTCTCTATAAAAACCCTAGAACCTTAACATTTGAACAAAACCCTTTTATCATACACAACCTTAAGATCACTTAAATATAATAAAAATCAAGTAAACTAATCATCTTCACAATATAGATAAGTTCTTGTAAAAATGAATAAGAAAAACGTAATACAACATGACAAGTTACTGTAGCTATCTAATGTCCTTTTCTTTTTTGTTGGTTTCAGTTATATTCAGGTCCCTTCTCTATGAAGCTTGTGGAAGAATTATAAATCCCATATATGGATCTGTGGGGCTCCAGTGGACTGGCAATTGGCATAGCTGTCAAGCTGCAGTAGAAAGTGTTCTCAAGGGGCATCCATTACAAATGGAGGGACCTCCTGATTCTCCAACTTCAGATTGCTCAGATACAAAGCCATCTCCATCAAGATTAATTGATTCAATCTTAACAGACAGACCTCTCAAACTCAGGAACAGGTGTCGATTCAAGCGTTCTCTGCATAGAAAACCAACCACCCATTTAGAAAAGCTCGATGTTACCACTGATTCTCAAGCCTGCAACATAAAATGGCCCAGTTCTTGTCCAAAAGAATTTGAATCAATGTAAGGATGAAGCATCTAGTTGGTCAATAAAAGTAGGATAAGGATGAAAAGTAGGATAATTATCTGTTACTTTTAATAAAGATGAGACATAAACATAAAACTGTCATGGATAGCTTGATAATTGTCTAATATTTTTATTAAAGATGAGACATAAAACTGTCATTGACATTCGATTATTGAAGAGTGTAATATTTAAGTAGAGTGCATCAAACGTAATTTTTTTTATTGACAGTTCGATTGTTAAAGAGTGTAATATTAAAGTTCAATAAAAGTAAGATAATTATCTACTACTTTCAGTAAAAATGTAGTGTGAAATTGTTATTGAAGATTTAATCATTGAAAAGTGTGATATTTAAGTAGAATGCATCGAACACCATTCTTCTTCTTCTTTACTATTTGTCTGCATACATTAATGGCTGATCAATACTGTCTTACATGCAGGTTTCAGGTAGCCCAAGAGGAGAATCAAATGAAGGCCTGCAATAACAAGAAGATTACAACTTATTCAGTCCAGGATATTGTGAAGGCAGAGGCCACTGTTGAACCTGCACAAGTTCAAGGAGAAGTGGCAAACGAAGAAGCAGTGGAAGAAATATTTTACAGTAATGATATGGAGATTTTCAGTGATGATAGCCATGGTAAAGAGATTGATGAGAATGATGTGGAATTAGAACTTAGACTTGGATCTCAAGCTTCCCATGAAGCAGTACAGATCCTCCAAGATTTCAAACAGTCTCACAGGCTTTGGAGTAGTAAAAATGGGTGCAAGTATCATCCTCTTCCTAACTTCACATCTCTTAGCCTTGCTTTGAGCTAAGCATGACATTGTATAGATCATCTGCTTAAGAGAGAGTAGTTTTCATGGCTTTTTTGTCATCCATTGACAGGCATTAGGTCTAGAATTCTCTATGGTGTAATTGTAGCTTTTTTGTAAGATGTAATAGTGTGTCATTTTAGTCTGGTCAATAATGGGTTTCTTGATAATCCTTTCTGTCCTACCTCTCTAATATTTTACTTTGAGATTGATCTGATATTTTGGAATCTTGTAGCTTCTTGCGTCATTGTGGTAGGTATCTTTAGGCATATAGCAACCATATCTCTTTCTATAATTTATTAATAATAATAGTTTATAGTTGTTATTTCAATTATTTATTTATTTTTACAATGAAAAGAAATAAAATATATTTTTTGTAAATTATTTGAGTTAGTCAATTATTTAAATAATTTTTGAATTGATTAATCTAGATATTAGAGTCAAAAAATATCAAAATAGTATTGAAATATGTAAAGAATTTGAACATGTTAGTATATTTAGTTTTAATAATGATGAGGAACTTCTTTTTGTTGGCATGACATGCCCTCCGGTACCAAGTGAAAGGTGAGGTCATCGTTCCCATATAACAATATTGAGGTTCAAAACTGCGAGCACATTGAATCAGTGAAGGCACAAGCTTGCATTCACAATGGCCTAATAGGGTTTGAACCTTGGTGGTCACAATGTAACTACACCACCACTTAACCAACACACTGTGGGAAGAACCTCAATGATAAGGAATATTTTGATTTGGAATGAATTGTGATTTTTTCAATGAAATTAAATTTGTATTAGTCAAGTCTCGAAGGATTACAAAAGTGATTATTATATATCTTGGTTGAACCACACACCTACAATCTTGATCCCTATATTTATGGCTTTGAATCTTATTTGCAATTTTGAGAATGGAAATGTAACTTTGAATATGGTCTAGTTCCTTTCAAAATGTGTTCAAGTAACAAAATATAGATTAGGATGTTACAAAAGAGCGCCAATAGTAAGTGTTATGTTGGAAATGCAAGTCAACTAGTTTCCCACCTTGTACTTTAGTCAAGCCCCTTTGTTTATTCAATATACAAGTTTATAGATATGCTAAGAATAATGTGAATGCTTTGGTGAGTGCAAACATTGATGTTATATTTTCTATAACCAAATAATGATTTTTAGGTGCTCCAAAGTGAATGATATTGGATTAAATGTCTTGATGTACAAATGGGTTAAGGCTTTTTCCTTTTATATAACCGCTCAAGCATGCAAATTCAAATATTTGACACTTGAGTTAATGTATAGTAGCTAGTTGTAAATCAATCAACTTGGGCCCAAGATTAAAAATTTAATTTTGGAGTTTAGATGTAAAGGTTGTACATTTAATAACCAAGTTCAACACTATAAATGTCAGATTAAGCCAAGGTGGGAAATATTTAAAATACATATCAAATTTGGAACCTTGGGAGATGTTCAATCAAGTTCAAGATCTTTGAACTAGTGTATTATTTTTTTCTATTAAGCTTCCCTCAATAAAATCCTTTATTGACAACAATTGGGCTATGTCCCTTAGATCTAGAGGTGTCACATTTACTTTAAATAGATGTGTTAAAGGCATTTGTCCTTACTAGGTTCCATGTTTTCCCCATTCTCGATCCTAGATAAGTAGATTGACTACTTAAATTAGTATAGCCATGTTTCACTATGATATCAAATTCTTTGAATAACAATAGCCAACAATATATTCCCCCTTAGATCATAGCTCAATCCATCAAATACTTAAATGGTTATTGGTTCATGAAGAAAGTAAATTGTCTAGATAATAGATAATGCTTAAGCTTGTGTAATTGATGCAGTCACCGGTTAGGAGGGACCTCAAAGAGATCAATCTGGACCGGTCAGCAAGAGTAAACACAACAGAAACACAAGGATATGATGGAGGCAATGCAGAACTGAATGAATTATATCATGAAAACTGTTTACAATCAACCGGTAACAACCGGGTTACAAAAACTGTCTCACTGGCCTGCTAAAACATGCTTAATTATAGAACAGGTCACAACCGGGACCTCAAATCTTAAGATCTATCTTCTATGTTTTATATCTTAACTGATCTACATTCTAATGCCCAATTACAATGATTTATACGATTTAAGGGGAACTGGTCGGCCCAAAAAAGGATCAAATGCCGAAGATCAAGACCTAATGTGTAAGAACAGCAAGGTCGGCCTCCGCCAAAGAAATTCCTCTAGAAAATCCAAAGGATGAAGTGCGGATCAAAGGGAAGGTTGACCACACGCCAAGGAACATCAAAATCAATGCTCGAGGCTCCGCAAGCTACGGAAGGGATCCAACAGATTTCGGTAGATTACAAATGCAAATAGGTCCAAGCAACCCGTACCAGAAAACTGTCTCAAAAACCGGTAGCGATAACTTATCGAAAAATGATCCAAATGCTCCACGGTTTGGGAATAAGGTAGATGATCAAGTCCTCAAGCAAAAATCCAACTCCTTGAGATCCAGTGAGCCAATACCTCAGAATGCAGAATGAAATGTTGAAACTGCAAAACAGAAAGGAAATATTTTTGGTTGATGCAAGATTGCCAAGAACTGGGAATGCTCCTGCATCAGATATTTGGGGTTGTTCAAAAAAAGTGAGTCTCTCACTTTGCTGGGGTCAGAGGAAAACCAAGGTGGTCTACCTCTGCCTGAGAAATCCAAGATGAATCTTCAACTGGTTTGTCTTTCCACTTCACTAGACTCCTTATACTGACTGCTCCAGGTACAACGCCCAATCCTACTATCCAAAATGTCTTCAATCTGATATGGTTCCTTTCGGGGCAACTGTCTCTCTAAGTTTGCAATACTATCCTCACTGATTTTTGGTTCATGATATTGATGTAGATCTACAATGTTAAATATAGGTGAGATACTCAGGCTATCCGGTAACTCCACTTCATATGCATTTTCGGAACTGAACTTTCTCAAAATCTTGCAAGGTCCAAACTTTCTCATCTGCAACTTGTTATAAGTTCCAACCGGGAATCTTTCTTTTCTTAGATACACCATCACTTCATGATCACCAACTTCAAATTCCTTATGTCTCCTCTTCTCATCTGCTTTCTCCTTATACTTGATGTTCATGTCCTTCAAATGTTGCTTAACTTGAATATGTAAGTCCTTTATGTGATCTACAAATTCTTCTACTTCTGAACTTCTCTGGTCTTCACTGCTAATATCTCTTAATTATGATATACCTCTAGGGTGTGCTCTGGTAACAATCTCAAAAGGTGTCCTTCTGGTACTCTTGTTTACTAAATTATTGTAGGAAAACTCTGCTTGTGCAAGGATCAAATCCCAACTTCCGGTTTTGTCTCCAAACTAAGCATCTTAACAAATTCCCCAAGCTCCGGTTAACTACTTTTGTCTGTCCATCAGTCTGTGGGTGAAAAGTAGAATCGAACTTCAAATTTGTCTTCATCTTCTTTCAAAGTGTTCTCCAAAAATAACCAACAAACTTAGTATCTCTATCTAAAACTATGCTCTTAGGTAATCCATGCAATCTCACCACTTCCTTGAAAAATGGGTCAGCTATATGCACTGCATCTGATGTCTTCTTACAAGGTATGAAATGAGCCGTCTTCAAGAATCTATCCACTACCACAAATATAGAATCATTCCCTCTCTGTGTTTTAGGCAATCCAAGTATTAAATCCATGCTTATATCTTCCCAAGGTCTCTCTGGTACTATCAAAGGTTTATACAATCCCACAGTCTGACTACTACCCTTTGGAACCTGACAAACTCTACAACTTTGCACATATTTCCTAACATCCTTATGAATCTGGGGCCAAAAGTAATGCTCACTCACCACTGCTATTGTTTTATCAACACCAAAGTGTCTGGCTAATCCTCCACTGTGTTTCTCCTTTATCAGATTCTCCCTCATAGAACTCTTAGGTATGCACAACTGAACTCCTCTGAATAACATCCCATCCTGAATGAAGTAATCCAACCACTTGCTTCTGTCTACCGTAACCAGTTCTCTACATGCTCTCCAAGGTTCTGCAAAATCCGGGTCATCATCATACAAAGTCTTCGACTCCTCAAATCCTATTACTGTCACTCTCATCTATGTTAGCAAATTCCTTCTTCTACTCAATGCATCAACAATTTTGTTCGATTTCCCACTTCTATGCTTCAACACAAAGGTGTAACTATGCAAAAATCTACCCATCTCATATGTCTCTAATTCAACTTACTCTGACTGTTCAAATACTGCAAAGCTTGATGATCAATATATAACACAAACTCCTTAGGCAACAAGTAATGTCTCCACTTCTTCAAGGCTTGAACTATGGCATAAAATTTCTGATCATACACTGAATATCTCCTCCGAACATCATTCAATTTCTCACTGAAATAAGCTACTGCTCTCCCTTCTTGACTCAATACAACTCCAATTGCAGTTCCACTTGCATCACAGTCCACTTGAAATACTTTGTTGAAATCTGGTCAAGCTAACATAGCTGCTCGGTCACTTTCCGCTTCAACGGTTCAAAACTTTTGTTTGCTCTTGTGGTCCACTTGAATTCCTTTCTATCTCCCCTCATTAGCTTAGTCATAGGGTTACAAACTGAACTGAAATTTATGATGAACTTCTGGTAGAAACTAGCCAATCCATGAAATCATCTTACCTCTCCAATGCTTTTCGGTGTAGGCCATTTAACAATTGCTTTTACTTTCTCAGGGTGCATCTTCAAACCATCTTCAGATATCACAAATCCCAAATAGACTAACTCTTCCTTCATGAAAGTACACTTCTTAAGATTTATCAGCAACTTTTCTTCTCTCAACCTCTGCAAAAATTGTCTTAAATGAAACAAATGCTCCTCTTTTGTCTTACTGAAAATCATAATGTCATCCAAATATACAATAATAAAGTTATTCAAGAATTTCTTCAATACCTCATTCATCAACCTCATGAAAGTACTCGGTCCATTAGTCAATCCAAAAGGCATCACCAACCACTCATACAGTCCTTCATTTGTCTTGAATATTGTCTTCCACTCATCTCCTTCTCTGATCCTGATCTAATGATATCCACTCTTCAAGTTTATCTTTGTAAAGTATTTGGCTCCACTCAAACAGTCCATTATGTCATCCACCCTAGGCAAAGGAAACCGATATTTCACCGTGATCTTGTTTATTGCTCTGGAATCGGTACACATCCTCCATTCTCCATTCTTCTTAGGTGCTAATACTGTTGGTACTGCACAAGGACTCAAACTTTCTCTGATCAAACTTTTCTTCAACAATTCCTGCACTTGTTTATTCAACTCTTCATTCTTTGTCGATGTCATCCGGTGTGCAGCTTTGTTAGGCAAACTAGCTCCGGGGACCAGGTCCATGCAATGACTAATACTTCTCACAGGTGGTAATCCATCAGGCACATTATCTAAAATGATGTCTTCATACTCTGTCAGCGACTCTTTTATCTCTTCCAGTTATTCTTCTTCATGCTCCAGATTCTCAGTTTTCTTAGGAACTAAGGCAAAACACACATTCTCATGTCTCATTCCATCCAGGAATTTCCTTCCATCCACCAAACAGATTCTAGCATTCGTATAGACTTCACTCTTCAAACGCTCCTCCAAGGGCAACAAGGTTTGCTTCATCCCATTGGCCACAATAGTGTATGTGTTCTTCCTCCCATCATGTATTGCATGTCTATCAAAATCCCAAGGTCTACCCAACAAAAGGTGACAAATATCCATAGGCATAATATCACACAAGACTTCATCATGATAATTCCCAATTTTAAATTTCACCAAACATTGCTCACTTACTAACAACTTATTATCATTTTGAATCCATGCTATCTGATAAGGCTTAGGGTGTTTCAATCTTTCCAAATTCAACTTATTCACCATCTCTTCTGAAATAAGATTATCTAAACTACCACTATCAATAACAACTTTACAGCACTTATCAGATACCTTACATCTAGTCTTGAACAAATTCTTCCTCTGCAAGGGTTCCTCATTTCCTCCGGTATGACACAAAGCTCTCCTCATCATCAATAGTTCTCCATCTTCTGGTTTATTTAGGTTTAGGGTTAGAGTTACATTTATGGTAAGGGTTGTGTTTAGGGTTAGGATTTACATCATGTTTGGGTTTAGGGTTAGGATTATGATTAGTGTTAGGGCTTAGTATTATGGTTAGGGTTACATTTTACACCATGGTTAGGCTTAGGGTTATGGTTTGGGTTAGGATTTAGGATTAGGATAAGGATTATGGTTAGGGTTTGGATTAGGTTTAGGGTTCAGGTACAGTTAGGTTTAGGGTTTGAATTATTGTTAGGGTTAAATTTTAGTCTAAGGTTTCTGATTAAGGTTAGGGTTTAATGTTATAGTTATGGATATGGTTAGGGTTAGAATTTAGATCATGGTTATGATTAGGGTTAGGGTTTAGGTTGAGGGTTAGTATTAGGGTTATAATTAGTGTTAGGGGTAGTCAGGATGAGGATTAGAGTAAGGATTAGGATTATGGTTAGGGTTAGGGCTTAAGATTAGGGGTAGGGTTAGGATTAGAATTATCATTAGGATTAGCCCTTAGGGTTATGGTTAGGCTTATGATTAGGGGTAGGGTTTACACCATCCTTAGGATTAGGGTTAGCATTTGCATAATGGTTAGGATTAAGGCTAGAATTTATATCATGATTAGGTTTAGGGTTATAGTTTACATTATGGTTAGGTTTAGGTTTGGGGCTTAAGATTTACATCATGCTTTGGGTTAGGGTTAGGGTTTAAGGTTAGAGTTTTTAGTTAGGGTTAGATTTTAGTGTTAGGGATAAGAATTATTCTTAGGGTTATGGTTTAAGGTTATGGTTAGGTTAAAGTTAGGGTTAGGTTTAGAATTAGGATTACGATTAGGGTTAGAGTTTATGGTTATGATTAGGGTTATGGTTGATATCATGGTTGGAGTTAGGGTTAGGGCTAGAATTTTGGTTAGGGTTAGGTTTAGGATTTTGGTTAGGCTTAGGGTTTAGGGATATGATTAGAATTATGGATAGGGATAGGGTTTACATCATGGGTGAGGTTATGGTTATGGTTAGGGTTAGGGTTAGGGTTAGTAATTATGGTTAAGCAAGGTTTACATCATGGTTAGGGTTAGGGTTAGGATTTTGGTTATGGTTTGAATTAAAGTTTAGTGTTATAGTTATTTTATGGTTATGGTTATTCTTTAGGGTTAGGGATCATGATTATGATTAGGGTTATTCTTAGGATTAGGTTGTGGGTTAGAGATATAGTTAGGTTTAGGGTCATTATTAGGTTATACTTATAGTTGGGGTTAAGATTGTAGTTAGAGATAGTTTTGAAGATAGAATAAGGGCTATAATAGGTTTTAGCTTAGGATTATGGTTAGTGTTAAGGTTAGAATGCTAATTGAACACTAACCTTAATCATAACCCTTATTAAAACCTAACCCTCATCGTATCTCTATTTCTAATTCTAACTCTAACCTAACATTAAATTTAACTCTAAGTTAACCCTAATGATAACGTTATTTAAACCCTAATCTAAAATTAATTGTAACCCTATTTTAATCTCAATCCTAATCCTATTTCTATTCCTAATTGTAACCCTAACCTTAATTCTAATGTAACATTAAATCTAACCATAATTGAACCCTATTGTACCTATTTAAACTTTAATGCTAACCTTTTTTTTTTCCTATGTGACATGCTTGAAATTAGTTACAAATTTTTTTGCTACGTAACTTTCTTTTAAGATAATATTGTGATTAAATTATAATGGAAGCAAGTAGATTTTATCAAAATTGGGATATTTAGTTGCCTCTATATGTCTAGTTGAAAATCATGATTTTATTACGTAATGCATGTAATTCTACATTATGATAGTGAAAATATTATCTTGGGTTATAACACAAATTAATAGATGAAGACAATTATAAACTTATACAAAAGAAGTTTTTCTTATTACTTGATTACATCCACACCCATAATTTTCATATTATATAACATAAAACCATGTAAGAAATATGTAAATCTAAAACTATGTTAATCATCTACTTTTGAGATACATTAATTGTCTAGCAATATTGAATGTTTTCATATACGTGTGCCTAAAAGAAATGTTGTCCTAAGAAGGACAATTGATATTTCTAAGAAGAAATTTTTTTATGACCTCATATTCAAATAAATGTCATCAATTTTATCTTATGATGTATGTAATAATAAAATGTCTTAGATATGACTTTTAGAATCAATTAATATTACAATTGAATTTTTTCCTGGCAATCATGCCTCAAGCCATGGCTATGGACATGATTTAGGAATAAAGAACAATCAATGGCAAAAACATTGGCATGGTTGTTGCATGGGTATGGCTTCCTTAATCATCATGATAAGTTTAAAGATTACGTTAGAATTTTGCATTGTGTGGGAAAGGGGGCTATTGGCATTTGAGACATTTCGATTGAAGAACGCATTCTATATTGTAATAATTGGCACTATACTTCTATCCAAATCCTTGCATTTATCCCCAACATCATAAAATGAACTCTAAAAAGTACAAAAAATTAGTACCATATTGATTTATATTAATTCTTTTTTTATAGTCCATTTGCCATTGTTTTGGTTTGATTTAATGTGATACTTGAAAGTTCTTCTATAAATAAATATACCACAGTATTTTGATAAACAATGTTTAAAATTCAGCATTTTAAAAATATTTTTGGCACTATACCTCTATCCAAATCCTTGCATTTATCCCCAACATCATAAAATGAAATCTAAAAGTACAAAAAATTAGTACCATATTGATTTATTTTAATTCTTTTTTAATAGTCCATTTGCCATTGTTTTGCTTTGATGTAATGTGATACTTGAAAGTTCTTATATAAATAAATATACCGCAGTATTTTGATAAACAGTGTTTAAAATTCAGCATTTTAAAAATATTTTTGGCACTATACTTCTATCCAAATCCTTGCATTTATCCCCAACATCATAAAATGAACTCTAAAAGTACAGAAAATTAGTACCATATTGATTTATTTTAATTCTTTTTTTAAAGTCCATTTGCCATTGTTTTGCTTTGATTTAATGTGATACTTAAAAGTTGTTATATAAATAAATATATCGCTGTATTTTGATAAACAATGTTTAAAATTCAGCATTTCAAAAATATTTTTGGCTCATTTTATCTGGAAACAAATAGAATCCTAAAAGTAAAAATAAAACAAGGAAGGAAGTAAAACATTCTTTCATATAGAAGGATAATTCACCTCGGCCTCCTTGCACACTGAGCTTTGTGCTCTCAGTGTAGTGACCCTTCGCCCGGTTATTTCCAGCTCCAGTCTGGCCAAAGACGAAGATATCAGGCCTGAAAATCTGATCCTAAGGGCTAGATCCAACGTTGTCCATGGTCCCGGGTTCTAGATCCATGAGCACCGCTCTAGGCACATATCAGCCTCCACTGGCCTCATTTTAATACACATTGATTCTCTCCAATTGCAGATCGGAGCCACAGTCACCCTTGAATGACTCGTCAGATCGATCCTGAGTTCATCGCATATCACTTCCCAGAACTTTGCTCCGATTTGGTTACCACATTGCCTACCCTGGATATGCAGTATTTCTCTCATTTTCACAAAGATCGACTTTTAACCCCTTCCTCGGCGTCTCAAAAGATGGAAGGACTTCAAATTCTGTAGTTATGGACCAAACCACTTCCATTATGGACTCTTCAAATTCCATAGGCTGCGATCCTAACTGCTCTTCCACTACCGGTGCAATAATATCAGATTCTTCATGTGCCCGGTTCAGTTTTCCACTCTGCTTTTGTAACTGTCGAAAGTTGAAGCACTTCTTTTTTCTTACACCGACACAATACTGCTGGTCTGGTGCCATTGTAGGTTACGCCTCTCGGCATAAATATATTTAACACATTATATCAATACAATTAGCCGATAGGCTATATATTGTGGTCATCGCCCACCGGATTTCAATTCCTCACGCCGTGAAATGATCGGGAAATTTCTCGGATGGTTGAAACAGTCCGACACGGTACTCTGCAATAAGCTCAATCGTTGTGCGTTGTGCTGACTGAAAACGGCATAGTAGTCGGCGCTTCCCTTCCTGGGCCAAGCCATGGGTGAGGTGCCTGGCTTCTGATTTCATATGTCTCTGGCCTTCTCTGAAAACTTAAGCCTTGGCACGTTTTCATCAGAAACAAAAGATAGAGAGACGCCATGGTTGTAGCCACACACAAACTCCATATTCGTTCATTCATCATGGAGATATAACGCGATTCGTTCACCTGATTTTTGAAGAGGCAGAGTAAAAGGAATTTTTCAGATGTCGTAGTTGCAAGAACTTTTGGCACAGTAAAAGGATTTTGGCACAGGCAGTAGGATGCTAGCAAAGGATTTTTTCAGAGGTCGTAGTTTGCTAGACATGTATGCAAAATGTGGAAGCATAGGTAAGGCGCATGACTTGTTTGACAGAATGCCTCAACGAAATGTGTTCTCATGGACTGCAATGATCGGAGGCTATGCACAAAATAGATTTGTTGGAAAGGCGTTACGGACTTGAAATGCAATTGGCAGGGTAAAGCCAAATTGCACAACTCTCGCCAACATACTCACTGCCTGTACCAAATGGGAGCTTTGGAATAGGGTATGGACATCCATCAAAGCAAAATGGATGGGGGGTTTTTGTCAGATATTATAGTTGGAAATGCTCTGGTAGAAATATATGCAAAATGTGGAAGCATCGACAAGGCACGCGAACTGTTTGACAAAATGACTGAAGAAATGTGGTTTGCATCTATGTTACCAGAAACAAGAAATGAGAAACGCAACCGCAACGGCAATGTGACGAGAAACGGAATTTTAAAAGATTGCGTATAAGAAACGGATTGTACAGATGTGTATATATATATATTTGTAAAATAAAACAAAATTAATTTTAAAAATAAAAATTATAATACACATATCTCTAATTAAAAATTTAAACATTGTTAAAAAAATATTTGATTTCATTCTTTCATTTTAAAATAATTTATATAAAACACTTTTCACAATGAATATAATAAAACCACAGGACAAAAATAAATGTGTGATAGTTAACTGACCTTACAAAAATTATGAATTAATGTAAACTCCAGTATCGGTAGTTATAAACTCCAACGTGCATTTATAACCTAATGTTAACTCCACCTCCAAGTTGGAGAAAAGATAAAAATGCCTAAACTTTTGTTTAAATTTTAACGGCAATCTAGAAAAACGAAAAATCGCCGCTTGAAATGGTCGTCAGCAACGGGAAACCCGTTTCGGTCGTCGAAACGCGAAACGGATGTCTCCCGTCGCGGTTCTGGTAACTAGGGTCTGCATGATATGCACATAATGGATTCATTGAAAAGGCTTTGGAAACTTTCAAGAAAATTCAATTGGCAGTTGTAAAGCCAAATTCGACAACGTTTGCTAGCATCCTCCTGCCTGTGCCAAAATCGGAGCTATAGGACAAGGTATGGACATCCATCAAACCATAATTGGAGGTGGTTGTTTTAGATAGATCTGCAACTCACAGAGAATATGCTTTTCTTCACGATTAAATTAGAAATCGCCTATTGAAATCTCTACAAATATCCAAGATAAGTAATAACTTTCACTTCTTCTAAAGATACGTGAGTAAATGAATAGTGTCTCTAAAATATGATCCTCTTAAATGATTAAATCGTTTCAATTAAACGTTCAGATAGGGTTTGGGTAAATCTCCAACATTGTCTATAAACACCGCCTCTTTTTAGACATTAAGACAATCCTATTTTAGATGATAAAATTGATGAAATTTAGATTCACAAACCATGTTAAAATTCGAATATAGATTTTAGATCTAGACTTTTGTATGTAAATGTAATAATTTCAATCATAATCTAAAAAATGCAAACAATAATTTTAAAAATTTATTCAATAATAAAAACAATACAAACACATTTTGTCACCACATGTGAAGCCATGTGATACATGTGGAATAAACATATAGGAAATGCATCAATGAAAGGAATTTTCAAAAATAGAAAAATGGAAGGATGGGTGACACACATTCCCACATAACACGCCATAGGTAAGCTCACATCAAGAGTCCAGAACTAAAATTTACATTAGTTTAGGCTTCATCTCTCAATCTACAACATTTAGAGTCATAATAGGATCCCAAACTTCAAGGTGGTTGAAATTTAATATTCTCATGTGTCAAGCCCCCTTTTAATCTTACATCGATTTATTTTTTCCCATTTATCTTTCCCTATAGTGTATTTTTGCTCTAATCCAAGCATTCTTGAACATTACATTACCGTTTGGTTTCCCTATGCTTGTGCAAGATTTAGATTCAAGTAGTGTATTTATGTATTATTGGATCTCTCTCTTTTCCAAGTATTTTTCATGCCTTTCTTCATATTTGTGTTTTAATGTCGAGGGGTTTGGAATGAATGGATTCATCTACCTTTGTATGTTTCATCATTTTTTGTTTGTTGAAACTATCTTAACTATGTTGCAAGCTCTCTTTTCGTTGATGAAAACCATAAACATAGTGTCATTTAGTTGAATGTTTCAAACTTTTCAAAATAAGCCCTATCTAGGTTATCTATATTTCAATGTTTGTAGGATTAATATTGCAAACCGAAAAATGCATATTGTCACGAATCATATTTATCTATAATTATTTTGTTAGGAAAATAATGCTTATTTTTCATTTATGAAATGGAAATGGAATTTTTAGTGAAATAAGATGATAATGAAATAGGAGTTCAAATGCAATGAAATGATTTACATGCAATTGAATGATCAGTATTATTTTATTATGAAATTGGAGATCATCATTGCTAATAAGCAATTGAGTGCAAGTGAATGCAGGAACAGGTGAACGCGAATGAAGGCGAGAACATGGTTCAGGTAGAGTTGTTTTAGCTCATGGACTTCGCTAGAATAGATGGAATCTCACACACCACTTTAGAATATATATAATATGTGTATCTGTTGTTTCATAACCCTCCTTTACCATTTTTTATTTGCTACTACTATTTCTATTACTATTATATCATTTTGTGGTTATGTTAGAAATGAATTGTTGAATGTGGTTGAAAAATACACACTTGAAAAATATAATTTAAATGGAAATTATTTAATTTTTTCTCTATTTCAAATAAGCACATGTCGTAGGAGAAATTGGAAGCTTCTAGAGGGAATCTTCATCCTCCATTTTCTCTCATGTAACTCCTCCATTAAGTGTTCAACCAATTTTGCATGAGGATAATTTAGGAAAAAGAATCATTTCTTTCAATTAATTCTCTTGATAGTGGAATTGAGGGATCTTTTCTATATAATTTATGCAAGTTTTTGAAAAGAGGGAGTTGATTATGTTTTTGAAGAAAATTTCTCAAGTTTCCTTGTTGTTAGTAGTAGGATCTTCTTTGGTAGTCATATTTTCGTTGTAGGATTGTTAAGTTCTTCTTGAAGTTTTCTCTCAAGTAGCAAGGAAGGATCTAAGAAGGATATATAGAATATTGGAGAGGATTCAATGTCAAGCTTCGACAAACCAGGTTCTCTTCTTTTCCCATCTCTCATTTACATATGAGAAATGTGTATTATCAAAAAATATATATAGCTTCTTTCTTTCTTTTAGATCTTCATTTATATAAAAAAATTAGATTGTTTTAAATCAAAAGTAAACCTTTTCTCCTTATTTAGGGATAAATATTAATAAAAGGTACATTTTCAAATAATGCATGTAAAAGATATCTTTATTATTTATTAATCTTTAGGGAAAAAGAAGAAAATCAGATCTTGTTTTGCTTTCTAAAATTTTTTATGAGTGCAAAATGCATATCTTCCTTATTTAATTTTCTGAATCTTTTCTCGCCCATATATGAATCTTGCTTATTATTATTTCCCATGAATAAACTCATCACTCTCCCTCTCTGAACATGAATTTGATCATTGGAATGTAAATTTTATTTACCTAAGTCTTACTGCTCTATGAATTTACTCACCTCTCTATGAGTATAAGTTGAACCTTCGTATATGAAGCCTACTTAATATTTTTTGTAAATAAAAACCAGCTCTCTCTCTCTCAATATTGATTTGATCATCTGAGTGTAATCTTAAAACCCCAATTAATTCATCCTCCTCTGTAAATGTATATTGTTGTTAAGAGAGAAATTTCATTTTTATTTATTATCCTCTATGAAAATAAAAATAAAATTTCCCCTCTGTGATTACAACAGTGTTTATTTAATAAGTTAATTTCATATACCCTCCATGAGAAAAAATTATTGTGGAAAATTTCTCCCCGTGTCTATAACTTCCTCCCCTTCTAGATTTAAGAACTTCATTGATTCATTTTATATATATATATATATATATATATACCCATAATGTATTATTTTCAAATTAAACTTGACCCGTATATTAAAACCATTATCAATTTTTGAAATAAAGGTTTGACCCTTATTTTTTACGAAAACCGTTATAAATTTATGCAGTTATTGTCTTAGGGAGCCGAAGTTTAAGCGCAGGGGTAGTGGAGGGCCTGCGGCCTCCACTCTCTCTCCTCTCCTTATTCCATTTAATAGCAAAACCAACATGATGGGGCGACTTTCCGGGTAGTTTTTTTTAATAATGATTTACGTTATCATTATTGTATTTTATAGTTAATGATATCATTATTTTGCAGTTATTTAATAACGATTTACGTTATCAAATTATGGTATTTGCAAAATTAATATATGTGGTTTTATTTTATTAATATAAATAGATTTTTAAATGTTAACACTAATTGTAATTAGAGCTCTGCAACCTTTCCCGCCTCTGCCATCGTTAGAATTTGAATCGGCTGTATGACCGCCCCCTCTGGGGAGGTCCCCTCCTCCCTGCAACCGGACCCCCCCCCCCCCCCCCCCCGGATACCACAGTCGGTTCACATGCCCCCAGTTCCGCTTCTGGGAGCCCACTGTCTGCAGGTCTTACGGAAAAGACTGTCAAGATCGATATTCCTTCTAGCTCTTCATCTTTGGTACTGACCGAATTTGGTCAAAGAGATGAGGACAAAGGATTGGATAACCTTGAAGCAAACAAGAAGAGTGTGGAGAATGTAAAAAAAGATTCCAAATCCAACTGAAAAAGTGCTCTTCTAGGGTCCACTTATATGACTATGGAAGCGGTTTTGGCTAACTTTACCCAAACTGACGAAGGAACGGAGATCAAGCTCCCTAATAGTCTCATGGATAAATCGCCTCATCCCTTCACCTGGCGATACTTGGGCGTTTCTTCTCCTTTAGACCATCTATCGACATGGTTAGGCGATGGGCTAAGGCAAGATGGAAATTAAAGGGAAGCGTGGATATCTCGACTATGCCAGGAGGTCTCTTCCTTTTCAAGTTTACTACAAAGGAAGACCTGACATTTGTCCTCTCAGGCTCTTGGGCCTATGGAAAACATATTCTAACTCTTGCTAAATGGAATCCTGGGTTTGACCCCTCAGTTCAACTCAATCGCATGGCTCCTGTTTGGGTTAGGTTCTCTAGCCTCCTGAGGGAATTCTGGGATGAACAGATCTTCCGCTGGATTGGGAACTTGTTCGGCAACTATGTTACTGCAGACTCGGTCACTCTTGCTAAATCCAAGTTGGTTTATGCTCATTTATGTGTTAATGTTGCTATTAACAAAGTGCTTCCCAACTTTGTTTCTCTAAACTCAAAATGGGGAAAATGGTCCCAGGCCATTGTCTATGAAAATGCTACCCTTTTTTGTCAGAAATGTGCTAAACAAGGGCATATGTTTGCTGAGTGTAAGACCTCAACGACTGCAGAACCCAAGCTAAAAGAAAAGGCTATTGTGGATGATCCCATCAGCCCAAGTGCTCCCTCTTCTTCAGCCCCTTTGGGGCTTCCTAATGTGTGTGAGAGCTCTGATTAATACCCCCACACTGATAAGATCCTTGACATTTTAAAAATCCCTGTTGGTCAAATGAAGAAATCTATCCCAGTAGCACCTCTGGAAGATGGAGAAATTCCCCCGGTGATTAGTCTACGGCTACCCCTGGTCCTTCTGCCTCCCCCTCATTTGCTACGGGTGATGGCTACCTCTCCCCTAAGCCTCCTGCTATAACTATCCCCACAACCCCACAACCCCCCTTTAACCTTTGTGGTGTTAAGACCCCCCCGGGTGGAAATAAGTTGTTAATCACAGCCCCTCTCTGTCCCCCTAGCAATTCAGAGATTTCAGAGGGAGTGGCTAAATCTCCCCAGCCGACTTCTAGTGTGAAGTTATCACCACCCTGTTCTCCCTTTGCAGATAATGAGGACTGGTTGACTCAGAAGAAAAAAACTAGATCTAAGAAGGCAGATGTGGGTATTGATAGTAAAGTTGGAAGACCAATTGAGAGGGTGTTGAGACATAAAGTTATGGCAAGGGGCAGACAACTGACCCTTGATGGAATCAAAAGGAATAAGAAATGAAGTTCATCTCTTGGAACATAAGGGGACTCAACAGCCTCTGGAAGCAATTTGTTATAAAACAATATATCTTGGAAATGAAACTAGATATTTGTCTTCTTCAGGAGGTAAAAATGTCCCACCAAACTTTTTCAACCATTGCTGGTAAACTTTGGTCGGGGGTTTCCTTTTTGTATGTTGAGGCATTAGGGGCGTCTGGTGGAATTGCTACCCTTTGGGACCCCTTCAAAGTCCAAGGAAAGATTTATGTAAGCACTCAGAACTTCCTAGTGGTTACTTTTCAATATGGTGATCTCTGTTGGCACTTGTTCAATATTTATGCCCCCAATTCCAAGGTGGGAAGGCATCTAGTGTGGGAGGAAATTTCTAAGCTCATCCTAGCGAACCAAAATTCTCATTACATGTTGGCAGGGGATTTCAACACCCCTCTCTACCCCTCTGAGAAATGTGGAGGTCTTGTGGATTTTTCTAATAGCATGGGAGATCTTGCTAATCTTATTAATGCTACTAGTCTCTTTGATCTAGATCTTTAGGGTGTCCCCTACACTTGGTCGAATAATAGGAAAGGGAACCACCTAATTCAAGTCAGACTAGATAGATTTATTGTCTCTGCCAATTGGGATATTCGCCATAACTCCTATCTAAAGACCCTCCTAAGGACTGCTTCCGATCATAGCCCTCTCCTCCTCCATTGGACTGATAGACCCCCCCTGGGTCCCTGCCCTTTCTGCTATGAGATCATGTGGGCCTCCCACCCAAATTTCAGAGATTTGGTCAAGGGTTGGTGGGCCACCCCGGTCCAAGGGACTACAATGTTCAAAGTTGCTAAGAAACTGAACCTCATCCGAAGAGAAGTGAAAGGATGGAATAAGGCGACCTTTGGTGACATCTTCAAATAGAAGAAGGAACTGTGCTCCAGACTTGAACAATTCCAAAGCAGTATGGTTGCAGGTGACCCCCCTCACTCTCTTCTTGTTGAAGCGGAAGAATGCTGAAAGAATTGGAAGGAAATCCTTTCTTAAGGAGGAAATCTATTGGAAGCAAAGTTCCAGAAGTCAGTGGCTGAAAGAGGGCGACAGAAACTCAGCTTTCTTCCACCGCTCAGCTAGCATTCACAAAAGGAGAAACTTTATCAAATGTCTAAAAGAGGACTCTGGTCAGGAGATCACCGGTGAGTCCCAAATTGGTCAAAATGCCACTGACTTCTTCATCCGTATGTATACTGAATCTGGAAGAGGTAATGAGTCCCTCCAAGACAGGCTCTTGAGTAAGCTCCCCAATGCCATTGGGGAGTAGGATAACTGTTAGCTCCTTGCTCCCATTTCCTTAGAGGAGGTCCACTTGGTTGTCTTTGCGATGGGTGCTTTCAAGACCCCGGGTCCAGATGGCTTCCCCTTGGCATTCTTCTAGGATTACTGGGACATTGTTAGTTATGATGTCACTAAAGCGGTGAAGGATTTCTTTAGGACTGGTAAATTACTGAACAACACCTACATTGTTCTCGTCCCCAAGTCCACGAACCCCAAATGCATGAAGGATTTTCAGCCCATAAGCCTCTACAATTATATCTATAAGATAATCTCCAAGGTCTTGGTGAATAGAATTAAACCGCTTCTAGCTAAGTTTATCAGTCCCTCCTAGAAAGGCTTTGTCCCTGGTCATCAAAATCCTGGATGCAGCCATTGCTACTCATGAAATTATCCATTCTATGGACAGAAGTAGAATTCCAGGTATGGCTTTCAAACTCAACATCTCAAAATCTTGTGATAAAGTCAACTGGTGCTTCCTATTTAAAACTCTCTCAAAATTGGGCTTCAACCAGAAAGTTGTTGATATGATATGCTAATGTGTTTCTACAATTCAGTTCTCGATCTTGATCAATGGGACTCCTAGGGGCCACTTTAAAGCTGGAAAAGGTATTCAACAGGGAGACCCCCTATCCCCTTATCTTTTTATTATGATTGTAGAAGTATTGGGTAGGAATGTGGTTGATCTAATGGTCAATGGAAGATTGCAGGAATTCAAAGCGACTTCTACTATTCCCCCCTCAATGATTCAACAATTTATTGATGGTACCTTTATTTTTGGTATATCCTCTATGATTGAGGCTAAACTTTGGAATAATTTACTAGCGGACTATGCCTCTGCTTCAGGGCAATGTATCAACTATGATAAAAGTAATCTCTTCTTCTTCAACACCCTTGTGGACCTTTCGACTAAAATCCTTTCTATCCTTGGGTGTAAGTCTGTTGCTCTTCCTAGGACTTACCTGGGTCTCCCCCTCACTATTAAAGAGGTTACCCCCTGTGTTCTGGAATACTATCCTTGAACAAATACAAAAGAAACTAGCTAGTTGGAAGGGCAAATTCCTTAGTAGTGCGGGGAAGCTCCAACTCCTTGTTGCTTCCCTCCAGAGCATCCCTGTGTACTCCCTTTCCCTGTTCAAAATATCTAGTGCTATGGGGGACAAGCTTGAGAGGATCCAAATAACTTTTCTCTGGATGGGCATGGAGGAAAAGAAACGCCTCTCTCTGGTCAACTGGGACACTGTTTGCTTACCCAAATCCATGGGGGGTCTTGGTATCAGAAAGATAAATGCCTTGAACAAGGCATTAATTGCTAAAGTGGGTTGGACCCTAACTAAAGGTGAGGCGGACCGGTGTAACATTATATAGGCTAAGTATTTGGAAAGGGAGCAGTTTTGCTTTAATTTGAGTTCCGATAACCTACCTCATGGGTCAAAATTATGGAACAACATCCTAAAACTTAGACCTGTTATCAGAGAAGGACTAAAGTGGCAGACTGGAAATGGCAGGAAAATTAGGTTTTGGGAGGACTCTTGGTTGGATGACAAACCTCTGGTTGAATCTCTATTCTACCAAATAATGAATTCCCTAAAGGATCACTTTGGTGATTACATTGTTGACTAAATGGTGTCGAGAAGAGGAAGATGGAAGAACATATCCCTGATCTTTTCTAATCGACCTAACCTGTTAGCCACTGCCCTTGATTTGTAGGATCTTATGCTTGAGTGCAGGGTTCCTTTATCTCCCTAGGAGGACAAATTCATCTGAAAAGGGACCTAGTCAGGGGAGTTCTCGGTCAAGTCTGCTTACAGACAACTCTTGAGACCCATTGGTGATGTTGAATGCTGGAGGAAGATATGAAACCCACAACTTATTCCAAAAGTTAACTTCTTCTGGTGGTCCCTTATGCATGGAAAAATCTTGACTCAGGATAATCTGCAAAGGAGGGGATTCCAACTTCCCAACATATGCATCTTTAGTAAAGCTGAGGAGGAATCTATCAACCATACTTTCATCCACTGCCCCTTCTCAGGGCACTTGTGGACTATTACCCTTGAAAAATGTGGCATTCAATGGGTTTTTCAGGATAACATTCATCAGTTTGTTAATGGATGGCCACCTCCCTCCTACCACCCTCTGATTATTCAGCTATGGAGGCAGATCCCTCCCCATATCTCCTGGGGTGTTTGGAAAGAAAGAAATAACAGAACCTTCAGAGATGTTGAAACCCCCCCTGATAATGTTTTTTCTAATTGTTTCAAAATGATTATGGATAATATTTCAATGACTAGGTGGAAACCCCCCCCCCCCCATCCTCCTAACCCGACTAATAAAAGAATTGTTGAACTTTGGAAGCTCCCCCCAGAGTTTAAACTCTTCAATAACACTTCAAAGATCAACAGAAAAAGGACCAAATGTTTAGCCCCAAACCCCTCTTGGCACAAACTGAATTTTGATGGGTTAGCCCAAAATACCTGGCAAGCGGGTGGTGGAGTCGCCTGTGACCATCAGGGGAATACTATAACAGCCTATGCGGGTAGCCTAAAGAACCATACTATCACTCAAGCTGAGGGAATGACTCTCCTATGGGGTCTGAGATTCGCCACTGCTATAGGTATTAGACAACTGGAAATTGAAGGTGATTCTAAAGTTGTTGTGGAAGCTGTTAGTGGTAGATCTGTAGTGGGTTGGAAAGTGGATTCTATTTTGAGGGATGCTAGAATGTTTCTGGCTAACCTTGATTGTTTCACTATCCACCACATTTTCAGAGAAGGGAATGCGACTGCTGACTCTATGGCTGTTGTGGGTAGGCTGCAAAACGGCTTACGATGTTGGAGGAACATTGATCTGCATCCAATGACCACCAAGGAGATCTTGGAGAAAGAAAAAACCATCTTATGATGAATCTTTATAATTGTTATCGGATGAAGAGAACAAATTTTTGAATTTTGAATTTGGAGGGGAAACCCGCCCATCATGGGTAGGGATTGCTACGTAGCTACATATGGCCTTGTCATCAGCTTCAAGGGGGTTTAGATAATGATGATATTTATCATTGTAGTACCGATATCAGGAAAGGCAATTTTCTAATTATCATCCGGATGAATATCATTGGCGGCGATAAAGGCAACAGTTGGGCTTGGCTAAATCACATTGGTTGGATTGATGGTTCACATGAGTGTAATAGATTTCATGATGGGAAAATCTGTTTAAACACAACTTGCAATAATCGCGATGATTATTGCATGATTTTTGTAAAGCGGAAAAATCGAACCCTGGTCGTTCTCCCCTCCCCAACTCCGAGGAGGGAGAAGGGAGAGTCAATAGGGTTGATGGTTTTCACTTAGAACTTTACATTCAAAAGAGGGGTTGAAACCCACAAGATCCAATCCCACGCAATGCAAGATTGGATTCTATATGAGTTTCAAGGGTTGTGATAGCAAGGATACCCTCTTTTGTAAAGAATGTAGATGGAAAGATTGAACTAGGAATGCATAGAAAGTGAGAAAGATTCGCTTATAAGCTGAGTTAGGGATATAGGATGAAGCTGCGGACCTGGAATTAGCAGTAAAATGTCGAGACGGCGCTATCCTGCAAATTTGAGCAAAAGTTGACGGGACGATGGCGCCCGGCGTGCACACGGTCCTCCGAAAAATCCGCGAAACGAAGGGGGATCTGTTAGTCTCTGCACAAGGATTCCAGATCTTCAATTTCAGCCGCGTACCTGCAACCTACACATAGAAAAGCAAAGATGATTGGGGGGTTAGGGATTAGGGGTTTGCCCTTAGGTCAAACCCCGGTTTTGGAATTAACCAAGAAATGAGAAATGCTGTAAATGTAATGTAAAACAAGTACTAATACCTTGTTGTAAGGATGTTTGTATCCTTATATGCGAAGGTATAGATGTTGTTGTTTGTTGTATGTTGTATGTTGTAGCATGTAATGTGTTGTAAGTGATCTCCTCTTCAATGGTTGAATCCTTGTCTTGAATGCAACACTTAGCCTTGAATGGAGACTTATAATGATCAATTGCTTGAAGGAATGCTTGAATGCTTGAATGCTTGAATGCTTGAATAGAGTTTCCACGTCTTGTACACATATGTCCTTCCTCCCTAAAATGGGAGAGGAAATGTAGTTTATATACTTGCCAATTAGGGTTAAAAGACTGATTTTCCCGACCTTAGGCCGACCAGGAAATGTTATTTTCCAAATTGCAAACATAAAGACCCGAAGTCCCATAGGAGACCAGGCCCAAAATAGGGCCAGGGACCAGGGCGCTGGGCGCCCTGGTCCTGGGGGACCAGGGCGCTGGGCGCTCTGGTCCCACCTCCCGGGACAGCAGGGTGCAAGGAGGATCAGGCCAGGGTGCTGGAAAAATGCAATTTTTGGTGTCATGAGCAAGTTTCGGGGTCTCCATTCAGGTTTAGTGTTGCATCGCCATCGTGAAGACCCAAATGCGGTCGAAATTGCAAGTGTCGCAATTTTAGGACACTACATTTAGCCCCCACTTTAGCGGGAGTATAAGCGTACGCTCATACTTCCGGTAAAGTACAAGGAAACAACATTGAAAAACTTTCACCACGTCAAGGAGGCAAGATACACCAAGCCCCCAGTGGACTAAGGATCTTACGACTTCGATTGACAAGGTAAAAGGGAAGATCACGATGGAGAACCATGACTGTCAGTAGCAAGGTTCCCTCACTATGAGTCATGCAAGAAAGATATCAAAAATTTTCAAGGCAAAGCTAAATTTGTCAAGAAATTTTCAAGTATCTTGAAAAGATATGAACGGGATGTATGCCCCCCTACGTTAAAGCGATTGCACACGCCTCACCGGGGGTGATTGCTTTAAGGTAGTGATACATATAAGAAAATGAAAAAGGGAAAGGAGCACGTTATCACAAGGATTTAGCCCCCAAGTGTGAGATAAGCCCAAGGATAATAGACACAAAACACAAAGCACGAGGTGACTTCGCTTTCCTTGGGGTCAGTATGCTGTATGATAATTCATGTATATCATATGTATGTATGCATAATTGTTCTTCATTCCCCAATCAAGGAAGGTCACCTAGAAGAAGGGAACACATGTGTCTTTTGAGTCAACATGAGAGAGATCGAGAGATCACAATGCTTTGCATCGTCCTCAAGTAGACAACACTAAGGACAACAAATAGAAGAATGAGGATAACACATAGAAGAAGTAACGAAAGAGAGGGGGAGAGAATCTGCTATGCTAATGAAACTAGTCTAGCACGTCATCTACCCCCCGATCTTGCTGATCAATGTTTCGGGAAGGCAGGGAACACGCTAGAGGAGGAACATCCAACACAGTAGATGGAGCTATCACAAGATCCAAACAAGGGCTATGTTCATATCCCAAGCCGCGGTGTTCTTGTCTAGGAGCTAGGATAAGTGCTTTAGAAAATTCATTAGATAAATGGTTATCAATATCAACAAGTTCATATTCACTATCAGAATGAACAGGAGAAGTAGTATTTTCATCATGAATAACATTTTCATCTATATCATCATCAAGATTTATAAAAATAGGATCTTTAACTCGCACAGGATCAAGACCATCATGCATCTTATGTTTAGGAGATTTCGGCTCAATCGTCCGCTGAGGAGAAAATGGAATAATGCTTGTTGAAGGTGTTTTTGAGGATTGCAAAGTTTGAGCTCTAAGACGACGCTTTCGCCGGCGTTCACGTGCAGAACGATTTCATCTAGTCTTAGTAGGAAGTTGAGAAGATTGAGGAGGAGGAATGTTCTCATCCTTATCACTTGGGTGTTTAGGTTGTGGTCTCTTAGGCTGAACAATAGGAGAAGAGGAAGGTCTCTTCTCTCCATAAGAGGAAGGAGGAGGAACTGCTCCATATAAAGGAGGAATATTTGGTTTTGGAAGGAGACCAAGTCCATCATGACAAGGAGGGATAGGTCTACTTTTAGGAAGTTTATTAATCATAGGCATAGTCACATCCATAGGGATGGGTTGGGAATCTTCTTGAGGAAAGACATTAGTTTTATCTTTCAAAGGAAGAACTTCCTTCTCAAGAATGATAGGAATGTCAAGTTTGGGTGTTCTAGGTTCACTTAGAGATAAGATCATATCTGTTTTCCACTTTTGATAAGATTTGAAAAGATTATCACTTCGCGGAGGAAGAGATTGGAATTGTTTAGGCCAAAAGTAATCAAGAGGAACGCTAGAAGTTCTTTCAGCTGGTTTAAAGAGACTATGATTGATAGTAACAACTTCACCATTATGGGGAAATTTCAAACACTTGTGAATAGGAGAAGCGATAGCTTTCATGGAAGATAGCCAAGGATAGCCTAGCTTCACACGAAATTGTTCGGATGATGGAATAATAGCAAAGTCCACATCAAGGGATTTGTTATGGACTTCAATAGGTAATGTAATAGAACCAATTGCAGGAGAAGAAAATGCATCAAATAGTTTCACAACCACATCTGTTTTGTCATAGATCACTTGATTCAATTGCAAAGTAAAAAGAAGTTCTTCAGTAATGACATTAACCATACAAGAAGGATCAATAAGCACTCCACGGCAAGGTGTATTCTTGACTTTTGCAACTATATATAAAGGACCATCAGGTGCCCTGATAGTTTCACTGGAATCAAATGTGATGGAAGGTTCTTTAGGGATTTTCTATTGCTCTACAAAGTTAATCACATTCGGAGTCATGGACACAAGATCATCAGGTGAGACAGAGGAATCAGTAGTATCAATCGCATTAGAGGTATGAGAAGGTAATGGATCAGTGAAAATCTAAAGATTTTGGTTAGGAGGAGCTACAGATGTATTGCCTTTATCATTCACACCAGAAACAGAGATAGTATTATTATCAATCAAATCTTGAATTTTCCCCTTTAAAGCAAAACATTTTTCAGTATCATGCCCAGGTTGACGATGAAATTGACAAATAGATTTGTTATCAAAATAGGGTGAATTAATCTTTGCAGGATCAATTTGCCTTATAGGAGGAAGAGTAAGCACATTTTGTTCCAATAACTTATTCATAATACTATGCAATGATTCATTCAAAGGAGTAAACTTTCTTTCTTTCTTGAAAAACTTAGAAATAGGAGACACACCTGATGCTGCATTCACATTGTTGTTGATGATGTTTTCATTGAATTTAATGGACTCTCTGTTTGGTTTAAACTTCCCAAATGGTTGTTGACTACTATCACCCTTATCACTCAGAGTCATAGGATGTGATTGTTCCATTTGACTCACAGTCAGTTGATAATTGTGAAGAGTTGCGCACAACTGTTGGAAAGAAGTAAACTCAGAAAACAGGAGTTTTTCTCTAATGTCTTTTTGTAAATTAGAAATAAAGATTCTTTGAATATCATTGTCAGGCACTGGAAAAGAAATTTGAGCATACAAATGCTTATATCTACCAATGAAATCAATCACTTTTTCTTTAACACCTTGTTTACAATGCATTAAATCAATCAAAGTAACTTTAGGACTTATATTGTTTTGAAATTGTTGAATGAAAGCATTTGCAAGTTGTTCGAAAGAAGTAATAGAATAGGAAGGCAACGAGCAATACCATTGTAGGGATTTGTCTCTTAATGTTCTAGTAAACAATTTTGCAAGCAACCTTTGGTCATAAGCAAAATCAGTACATATTGTTTGAAAGGTCTTAACATGTGTTAGAGGATCACCCTTACCATTATAAAGCTCCAAATGCGGAATTTCAACATGTTTAGGGGGAATAGCTCGAACAATATCAAGAGAAAGTGGGCTTGCAACATCAAATGTGGGCACACTAAACTTAGATTGATTCATAGAGGCAATTTGTTGCAAAAGTAGGTATACTAGCAATAGAAGTCGTTAATTGAAGAAGAGGGATTGCCCCCATGACTGGTGATCATAGGAGGAATGTCTTGTATTGAAGTAGTCATTATGTTTGATGTAAAAGTAGGTATACTAGCAGTAAAAGTTGGATTGAATGAAGGAAGAGGGTTAATTGAAGAAGAGGGATTACTAGGTATACTAGGTATACTAGCAGTAAAAGTTGGATTGAATGAAGGAAGAGGGTTAATTGAAGAAGAGGGATTGCCCCCATGACTGGTGATCATAGGAGGAATGTCTTGTATTGAAGTAGTCATTATGTTTGATGTAAAAGTAGGTATACTAGCAATAGAAGTCGTGCAAGATTGTTAATGGTCGCTTCAGTCGAAGAGTTCATATTAGACGTGTTAGATTGTGATGGAGGTGTTATGTTATTGAAAGAAGGTAGAGAGTAAGGTGGTGGGACACTATGATAGTTAGTCATAGGAGATGATTGGATAGGAGGAACACTACAAGGAGGAATGGAATGATTAAACGAGTTGCCCCCTTGCGTCATGTTCATTTGTGGTGATATAATAGGAACACTCATTGAAGGAATGAATGAAGAAGTTGGATTGAATGAAGGAAGAGGGTTAATTGAAGAAGAGGGATTGCCCCCATGACTGGTGATCATAGGAGGAATGTCTTGTATTGAAGTAGTCATTATGTTTGATGTAAAAGTAGGTATACTAGCAATAGAAGTCGTCAAAGGAATAGAATGATTGTCTTGAGTAGGAGGTTGTGTATAACCTAAGGTTTCGGCACAACTTTTCATAGGCATCACATTTGAATCCACAATGTGTGCAATACCACGCAAAATATCAATTCCATTCTTATCACTTTGAAGCATACGTTTTAGACCCTCAATTAAAGGAAGAGCTTGACTATCAGGGTATTCTTGAGACATCCAATGTCGAAAATCGTCAAATTGGTTATCCAATTTTGAAAGTTGTTCTACAGAAACCTCATGGAGAGCTTCTTCATCATTAAGAGGATTAGAGGAATTACCCATGTCCTCGTTAAAAAGACCATTCAAATTAGGTTCCATCTCCTCAGTAATTAAACCTTGGAAGGACTTAATTCTAAGGCTTCGTCTAATGGGAATAGTGTAAGTAGGACTTATTGTTGTAAAACTCATGCACTAAAGAGAGAGAGAAGATTTTGAATTTTTAGAGATAGCAAATTTCAGTAAAACCAGCCAATCTTCTAGATTTAAGCTGTTAAATACAATCAGGACAATCTCCCGAAATTTCGGAAAAAATGTCCAGGACCGTGGCGCTCGGGGTGCACACGGTCCTCGCAACTTTTTTCGAAATTTGCAAGGATGAAAGTTATGATGATTTTACAGCTAACCTGAAAAAATTGAGTGATTTTACGATCTATAGATAAGCCAAATTAAAGTTGCAATCTCAAAATTGAACCCTACCAAGATTGTCGAAAAATGCAAAATTTGAATTTTGAAAAAGAGAGGGAAACTGAAATTTTGAATTTTATGATTTTAGAGGGAATACCAAAAGCAATGCAAGTTTTGAAATTTGAAAATTGACTCAATTTCACGCAAAATTCAATTCTGAAAGCGGAAATCAAAGTTGTTGTAATTAAGCACTTAATTTCAAAAGTCACAAATTGCAAAAATTTGAATAAATCATTGAAATTTCGAATGAATGCTAACACACTTTTCAGATTTAGGACTGTAAGAAACACAATTTTGACACAAATTTCAATTTCAACAATTTTTGAATGATTAGAAGCCTCAATCCAAGCAATCACTAGACCAACTTTGACTGTAATTTTGAAGGTGTTAAAATTGATAAAATCAGCCAAAATTCTGGATTTTAGCAGGAAAATACAGTAAGATCTCGCTCCCGAAATTTTGGAAAAAATGTCGGGGACGATGGCGCTCGGAGTGCACACGGTCCTCGCAACTTTTTTCCAAATTTCCAGGGATGAAAGATATTGTGATTGTATTGCGGAATCCAAAGTTACAGCCGATTTGGAGGTGTTTTGATTAGTGAAATTATCAGTCAAAGGTTGAATCAAGAGGGTTTCAAAAATTAGCGTTTTGACACTTAACCACTTAATTTTCAGAATTAAAGCACAAATATGAATTGATAATTTGTAATAGAAGGGCAGATCTGAAACAAGCATTAACAATTAAACATTTCACAAGTTTAATTACTTAAAAAGAAAATTTAGGGTTTTTATGCAATTAACCTCTAAAATTTTGCAAAAGATCAAACATGGAAATGTAATCAAGGAATCCAATTTTCAGATCTAACTATGAATAATCAGAAAGGATGTTCATGTCGGGTTCACCAAAATGTAAAGCGGAAAAATCGAACCCTGGTCGTTCTCCCCTCCCCAACTCCGAGGAGGGAGAAGGGAGAGTCACTAGGGTTGATGGTTTTCACTTAGGAGGGACTTTACATTCAAAAGAGGGGTTGAAACCCACAAGATCCAATCCCACGCAATGCAAGATTGGATTCTATATGAGTTTCAAGGGTTGTGATAGCAAGGATACCCTCTTTTGTAAAGAATGTAGATGGAAAGATTGAACTAGGAATGCATAGAAAGTGAGAAAGATTCGCTTATAAACTGAGTTAGGGATATAGGATGAAGCTGCGGACTTGGAATTAGCAGTAAAATGTCGAGACGGCGCTATCCTGCAAATTTGAGCAAAAGTTGACGGGACGATGGCGCTCGGCGTGCACACGGTACTCCGAAAAATCCGCGAAACGAAGGGGGATCTGTTCGTCTCTGCACAAGGATTCCAGATCTTCAATTTCAGCCGCGTACCTGCAACCTACACATAGAAAAGCGAAGACGATTGGGGGGTTAGGGATTAGGGGTTTGCCCTTAGGTCAAACCCCGGTTTTGGAATTAACCAAGAAATGAGAAATTTTGTAAATGTAATGTAAAACAAGTACTAATACCTTGTTGTAAGGATGTTTGTATCCTTATATGCGAAGGTATAGATGTTGTTATTTGTTGTATGTTGTATGTTTTAGCATGTAATGTGTTGTAAGTGATCTCCTCTTCAATGGTTGAATCCTTGTCTTGAATGCAACACTTAGCCTTGAATGGAGACTTATAATGATCAATTGCTTGAAGGAATGCTTGAATGCTTGAATGCTTGAATGCTTGAATGCTTGAATGCTTGAATAGAGTTTCCATGTCTTGTACACATATGTCCTTCCTCCCTAAAATGGGAGAGGAAATGTAGTTTATATACTTGCCAATTAGGGTTAAAAGACTGATTTTCCCGACCTTAGGCCGACCAGGAAATGTTATTTTCCAAATTGCAAACATAAAGACCCGAAGTCCCATAGGAGACCAGGCCCAAAATAGGGTCAGGGACCAGGGCGCTGGGCGCCATGGTCCTGGGGGACTAGGGCGCTGGGCGCCCTGGTCCTGAAGGACTAGGGCGCTGGGCGCTCTGGTCCCACCTCCCGGGACAGCAGGGTGCAAGGAGGATCAGGCCAGGGTGCTGGAAAAATGCAGTTTTTGGTGTCATGAGCAAGTTTCGGGGTCTCCATTCAGGTTTAGTGTTGCGTCACCATCGTGAAGACCCAAATGCGGTCGAAATTGCAAGTGTCACAATTTTAGGACGCTACAATTTTATTCCAGAATTGGCTGAGTTTTCTTCTCGACTCTGCTTCTGCTCTGGTTCAGCCCTGTATCTTTGTTGCCCTATTTTTCATTTGCTCTTATAAGCTGGAAGAAACAACCATGGGGGGTGACACATTAAGACTGGAACCCGACAAAACAGATGAATTCAAAGCTAGGTTGACAACTTGGTTTGTTTGTTCGGAAGGTGGCATAGACAAATTCATGGAGAGCATGAAAGGAAATGATGAGAGACTGTCAAAGCAGTTTGTGGCCTCCTGGGAGGACAGAAGGGTCACCATGGGTGGTATTTCATTCGAATTCAACGAAGATGTGATTGATCAGTCGACGAGACTATCCATGGAGGGTAGGAAATGGAAGAAACAAAGCCGCATTTCGGACACCACCAGCCTGAACCAATTTTTTCATGATAGGGAGAACCTTGTGAAGAGGGCTAGCTACTTCAACCGAGAAGAGCTTCCACCACCTTGGGATGAGGTCTGCTACATCATCATTAAATATTTCACCCTTGAAGGACGGTATGGGGTCTTCTACTACTATCACCTTTCTTTCCTTAACTATCTTAGGAATAAAGATCTTATCTCCATTCCTTTTTTTCTTTTGCACTCTATGGATTCTAGTGTGAGAAATATTGCGGAAGCCAAGAAGAAAAGCAAGGACTTTACTATTCTCCACCAAGGCCTTATCCTCCACCTTTACAATTTCCACTTGGCCCTATGCCCCCCTCGCACGATTTTTGTCCAAAATGTGCCTGAAAGCCAACCCCTGGCCATTGTTGTTGATAAACCTGACATAAGCCCTCCTCAGCTGCCTGAACTTGGCTCTTGTAGTAAGAAGAATAAAAATAACCATTCAGAGGATGCAAAACCCCTCAAGAAAGTGAGAATCCAGGAAATTGACTTTGATGTGGAGATTACAGATGAAGCTAACACTCCCCGTCACTCTGTGAGATTGGCGTCCAAGCCCCCTGAGAAATCCTTAAAGGACCCCTCCTCATCCCATGAAACTAGGAATTCCATCCCCTCTGACAATGTGGCCTCGTTTTAGTCCACCTCAACCCCCACTCTGCTAGCTCCACCCATGCTTCTGAGAGCCCAAAAAATTCCATGAGCCCAGATGCTGACCCTAAATCCCGGGCCAACTCTTCATCCCCTACTCTCAGGTTTGATAAGATGGTGGCAGTGGAGGAAGTGAGTAGCATCCAGGAGGAAGCGGATGGCAAACCTGCGGACTTGGAAAAGAAAGTGGAGGGTATGTTTGAAAACCTACAAGAAATTACTAGCAGAATGGAGGCCATTGAGAACAAGTTGCAAGACGTCTCCAGGTTTGCTCTGAATGTAATGCACAGCTCGACGACCACTCTTTGTCTCCTGCAGGAAAGAACACTCAAAGGCAAAGGAAAGGAGGACGGGGACTACAGGGACCTTTTATTTACTCGGTTAATATGTGTAGCATGTTTAAAGTTTTTTATAGAGGAAAGTTTAGGAGGCTGTGATTTTGTTGCTTCTCTGCTGACAATTGGCTTGCCACTGTGTTCTTATCTGTACCTAGCACAACCCCCTTGTTTTGGCTGCTTTTAATATCAAAAACACTAATTGTAATTCTAGGTTTTATTAATATATATATTTAAATAAATAACTTGTTAATTTGAATTGTAATTCTAAGTATATATATATATATAGTTAATTTGTTAACATTGATTGTAATTCTAAGTTTTATTAGTATAGGGGTTAAAATAATAATAATAATGATAATACTTGCCTCTTTAGTAACCGATAGTTAGCCAGTTCAACAAGTTTCATTAATTAATTTCTTTTATAATTCGTTTCAATTAAATTTGTTAATAAGAATATTAACATAATTGTTATAATAGAGTTAGTAGATTTTGATTAAATTTTATCAATGTCTGATTTAACTAAGAATTAATAGGTTCGGTACTATTTGTCTACTTTATAATGTAGGCTAAATTAAATTAATTTGATAAATTATCATCTATGGATTAATTCATTTTTTAGTTAAATTTTAGTTGGGTAAAATTGATAAATAAAGATTTATTTTTATCAGATTATTCGATAAAGTTAATAATTAATTTTAAATTTCTCTTTGGTAAATAATAATCTTGGATTGGAATTGTTATTAATCAATACTTCCAATTAGATCACTGAAATTGATATTTGTAGAAATAAATTTTAGTTGGGTAAAATTGATAGTTAAAGATTTACTTTTATCAGATTATGTTAATAATTAATTTTAAATTTCTCTTTAGTAAAATAATAACCGTGGAGTGGATTTTTTTTTTATATTAAAAGCAGCCAAAACAAGGGGGCTGACCCAGGTACAGAACAAAGAAACAGTGGCAAGCCAACTGTCAGCAGAGCAGCAGCAAAATTACAGCCCCCTCAACTTTCCTCTATCAAAAACAATAATCATTCTACGTATGTTCATTAGATATATAAAAGTCTTAATAAACATTTTAAACATTTTCCACGCAAGGCAATAGGTAGATAAGTTCAAACATAAACATAAATAAAAACTATAAGCCCAGAGGCTAATAGGGCCGAACAAAAAACCAGAGGTTCGAAACATAGAGGCGAGCTATTTCTTTTTTCCATGGCTCCTATTGGGGAGGAGCTTCCTAGTCCATTCCTTGGTGAGGAATTTGAAGAGGGCCATGTAGTCATCGTCCTCCTTGCCTTTGCCTTTAATAGTACTTTCCAGCAGAAGACACAAAGTGGTTGCCGAGCAATGCATAACATTCAAAGCAAACCTAGAGACGTCCTGCAACTTGTTTTCCATGGCCTCCATTCTGTTGGTGATTTCCTGCAAATTATCAAACAAACCCCCCACTTTCTTACCCAACTCCACCAGGTTGATGTCCTCTTCCTCCTTTATGTTTCTCACTTCCTCCACCACCATCATCTTATCGAACCTGAGAGTCGAGAAGGGAGAGTTTGTCTAGGATTTGGGGCTGGCCTCCGAACTCATGGAATTTTTTGGGCTCTCAGAAGCGTGGGTGGAGCTAATAGAGTGGGGGGTCAAGGTAGACTGAAACGGGGACACATTCTCAAAGGGGATGGAATTCACAGTTTCATGGGATGAGGAGGGGTCTCTTAAGGATTTCTCAGGGGGTTTGGAGGTCAATCTCACAGAATGGTGAGGGGTGTTGGCTTCATCTATAATCTCCACATCGGAATCAATCTCCTAAATTCTAACTTTCTTTGGGGTTCTAGCATCCTCAAGATGGCACTTTTTTTTCTTCTTACTGCAAGAGCCAATTTCAGGCAGTCGAGGAGGGCTTGTATCGGGTTTATCAGTAGCAATGGCTAGGGGATGGTTTTCAGTCACATTCTAGACAAAGATTGTGCGGGGTGGGCAAAGGGCCAAGTGGAAATTGTAGAGGCAAAGGATGAGGCCTTGGTGCAAAATGGGAAAGTCTTTTCCTTTTTTCTTGGCCTCGACAATATATTTAACATTAGAGGCCAGCAAGTGCAGCAGGAAAAAAGGAATGGAGATAATATCTTTATTTCTAAGATGGTTAAGGAAAGGGAGGTGATAATAGTAAAAGATCCCATATCGTCCTTCTAGAGTGAAATATTACATAATGATATAGAAAACCTTGTTCCACGGTGGTGGAAGCTCCTCCCGATTGAAGTCGCCCACCCTCTTCACAAGGTTCTCCCCTTAATGGAAAAACTGGTTCAGGCTAGTGGTATCCGAAATGCGGCTTTGTTTCTTCCATTTCCTCCCCTCCATGGATAGAATCGTCGCTTGAGCCATCACCTCTTTGTTGATTTCGAAGGAAATACCCCCCATGGTAACCCTTATATCCTCCCAGAAAGCCATGAATTGCTTAGACAATCTCTCATCATTTCCTTTCATGCTTTCCATAAATTTATCAATCCCGCCTTCCAAACAGACAAACCACACCACCGGCTTGGCTTTAAATTCATCCATTTTGTCAGGTTCTAGTCTTAGCCTATCACCCCCCATGGTCATTTCTTCCAGCTTAGCAGAACGAAAGAGAAACAGGGTATGAAAGATACAGAGCTGAACCAGAGAAAAGGCAGAGTCGAGAAAAAAACTTAGCCAGCTCTGGGATAAAATCATACAATAAACGGTGTGATTATTGCAAGTTGCGCCTAAATAGATTTCACTTTCACAAAATCTATTACACTCGTGCGAACCCTCAATCCAACCAATGTGATTTGGCCAATCTCAGCTGTCGCCTTTATCGTCGCCAATTATATCCATCTGGATGATAATTAGGAAATTACCATTCCCGATATCAGTACTATAACAATAACTATCATCATTATTAAACCCCCTTTGTAGCTGATGATAAGGCCATACGTAGCTACGTAGAAAGCCCAACCCATGATGGTCAAGTTTCCCCTCCAAATTCATCTGGTGATCGTTATACAGGTTCATCATTAGACTTGGTTTTTTCAGTCTCCAAGATCTCCTTGGTGATCATTGGCAACAAATCAAGGTTCCTCCAACATCGCAAGCCGTTTTGCAACCTTCCCACTGCAGCCATAGAGTCAGCAGTAGCATTCCCTTCTATGAAGATGTGTCGGATGGTGAAACCATCAAGGTTAGCCAGAAGCATCCTAGCATCCCTCAAAATGGAATCCACTTTCCACCCAACAACAGATCTACCACTAACCGCTTCCACAATGATCTACGAGTCGCCTTCAATTTCTAGATGTTTAATGCCAATAGTAGTAGAAAATCTCAAACCCTAGAGGAGAGCCATTCCCTCGGCTTGAGTGACAATATGGTTCTTTACGTTGCCCGCATAGGTTGCAATAGTATTCCCCTTGTGGTCACAGATGATTCCACCTCCTGCTTGGCAAGCATTTTGGGAAGACCCATCAAAGTTCAATTTGTACCAATGGGGGTTTGGCGCTAACCATTTGGTCTTTTTCCTGTTGATCTTTGCACTATTGTTGAAAACTTCAAACTCCGGGGGGAGCTTCCATAGTTCAACAATTTGTTTGTCCATTGGGTTAGGAGGATTGGGGGGGGGGTTCCACTTAGTCACTGATATATTATCCTAAATCATTTTGAAGAAATTGTAGAAGACTTTATTCAGGGGGGATTCAATATCTCTGAAGATTCTATTATTTCTTTCTTTCCAGAAACCCCAATAGATATGGGGAGGGATTTGCCTTCATAATTGGAGAATCAGGGGGTGGTGGAAGGGAGGTGTCCATCTAGTGACAAACTGATTGTTATCCTGAAAAACTCATGCATGCCACCTTTTTCAAGGGTAATGGCCCACAAGTGTCCAGCGAAGGGGCAGTGGATGAAAAGATGGTCAATAGTTTCCTATTCAGCTTTACATAAAATGCATCTATTGGAAAGTTGGAAACCCCTCCTTTTTATATTGTCCCGAGTCAGGATTTTTCCATGCATTAGGGACCACCAGAAGAAGTTGACTTTTCGAATCAGCTGTGAGTTCCATATCTTCCTCCAACACTCAACATTGCCAATGGATCTCAAGCACTGTCTATAAGAAGACTTGACTGAGAAAGCTCCCGACTAGGTCCCCTTCCAAATGAATCTGTCTTCCTGGGGAGCTAAGGGAATTCTGCATTCCAGCATAAGATCCTGCAGCTCCAGAGTAATGGGTAACATGTTAGGTCGATTAGAAAATATCCAAGCTATGTTCTTCCATCTTCCTCTTCCTAGCTCCATGTAATCAACAATGTACTCCCCTACGTTCTCCTTTAGGGGATACATTATTTGGCGGAATCGAGAATCTGCCAGAGGTTTGTCATCCACCCAAGAGTCTTCCCAGAACCTAATCTTCCTGCCATTTCCAATCAGCCATTTCAGTCCTTCTCGGATAACCGGTCTAAGTTTCAAGATGTTGTTCCATACTTTAGACCCATGAGGTAGGTCACCGACACTCAAATTACAATAGAATTGTTCCCTTTCCAAATACTTGGCCCTGGTAATGTTACACCAGTCCGCCTCGCCTTTAGCTAGGGTCCATTCCACTTTTACAATTAAAGCCTTGTTCAAGGCATTTATCTTTCTGATACCAAGTCCTCCCATGGATTTGGGTAAGCAAATAGTGTCCCAATTTACCAGAGAGAGGCATTTCTTTTCCACTATGTCCGTCTAGAGAAAGGTTATTTGGATCATCTCAAGCTTTTCCTCCATAGTACCAGATATTTTGAACAAGGAAAGGAAGTACATCGGGATGCCCTAGAGGGAAGCAGCAAGGAGTTGGAGTTTTCCCACACTACTAAGGAATTTCCCTTTCCAACCAGCAAGTTTCTTTTGTATTCGCTCAAGGATAGTATTCCAAAATCCAGAGGTAACCTCTTTAACAGTGAGGGGGAGACCCAAGTAAGTCCTTGGAAGAGTAGTAGACTTACACCCTAGTATAGAGAGGATTTTAAGCTAAAGGTCGACAGAGATGTTGAACAAGAAGAGATTAATCTTATCATAGTTGATACATTTCCCTGAGGCATAGGCATAATCGGCCAGTAAATTCTTCCATAGTTTGGCCTCAGTTACTGAGGATATCCCAAACAGAAAGGTATCATCAACAAATTGTTGGATCACTAAGGGGGGAATAGTAAAAGTTTCTTTGAATCCCTGCAGTCTGCCATTGATCATCATATCAACCACATTCCTACTCAAGACTTCAGCAATCATGATGTAAAGATAAGGGGACAAAGGGTCTCCTTATCGAATACCTTTTTCAGCTTTAAAGAAACCCCTAGGGGTCCCGTTGATCAAGACCGAGAACTGGACCGTAGAAACACATTCCTAAATCATGTCAACAACCTTCTGGTTGAAGCCCAGTTTTGAGAGAGTTTTAAATAGGAAGCACAAGTTGACTTAATCATAATCTTTTGAAATGTCGAGCTTGAAATCCATACCTGGGATTTTGATCCTGTCCATGGAGTGGATTATTTCATGGGTGGCTATGGTTGCATCCAAAATTTGATAACCAAGGACAAAACCTTTCTGAAAGGGACTGATAAATTTTGCCAGAAGGGGCTTAATTCTATTCACCAAGACCTTAGATATTATTTTGTAGATAGAATTGCATAGGCTTATGGGCCGAAAGTCCTTCATGCAACTAGGGTTCGAAGACTTGGGGACAAGTACGATGTAGGTCTTATTTAGTTTTTTTAGTAATTTTCTAGTCTTAAAGAAGTCCTTCACCACTTTAGTAACATCATAACTAACGATGTCCCAATAATCTTGGAAGAACGCCAAGGGGAAGCCATCTGGGCCCGGAGTCTTGAAAGCACCCATCGCAAAGACCGCCAAGCAGACCTCCTCCGAGGAGATAGGAGCAAGGAGTTGACAGTTATCCTCCTCCCCAATGGCATTAGGGAGCTTATTGAAAAGCCTGTCCTGGAGAGACACATTGTTTCTTCCAGATTCAGTATACATACGGATGAAGAAGTCAGTGTCAGTTTGGCCAATTAGGGATTCTCTAGTGATCTCCTGATTTGAGTCGTCCTTTAGGCATTCGATAAAGTTTCTCCTTTTATGGATGCTCGCTAAGCGGTGGAAGAAAGCCGAGTTTTTGTCCCCCTCTTTCAGCCACTGAATTCAGGATCTTTGTTTCCAGTAGATTTCCTCCTTAGAAAGGATTTCCTTCCAATTCTTAAAGCATTCTTCTTCCTCAACCAACAGAGAGTGAGGGGGGTCACCTGCAGCCATATTGCTCTGGAATTGTTTTAGTCTAGAGCACAACTCCTTTTTCTTCTTGAATATGTCACCAAAGGTTGCCTTATTTCAACCTTTAACTTCCCTGCAGATGAGTTTCAGTTTCTCAGCAATTCTGAACATTGCAGTCCATTGGATCGAGGTAGCCCACAAACCCTTGACTAGGTCTCTGAAATCCAGGTGGGAGGCCCACATAATCTCATAGCGGAAAGGGGGGACCCAGGCTGGGTCTATCCTTCCAATGGAGCGAGAGGGGGCTATGATCAGAAGCGGTCCTTGCGAGAATCTTTAGGTAGGATTTGTGACCAATATCCCAGTTGGTAGAGACAAGAAATCTATCCAGTATGACTTGAATTAGATGATTGTCTTTCCTGTTATTCAACCAAGTGTAGGGGACACCCTGAAGATCAAGATCAAAGAGGCTAGTAACATTAGTAAGGTTAGTGAGATCTCCCATGCTATCTAAAAAATCCACTAGGCCTCCACATTTCTCAGAGGGGTAGAGGGGGGTATTAAAGTTTCCTGCCAACATGTAATGAGACTTCTGGTCCACAAGGATGAGTTCAAAGATTACCTCCCACACCAGACACCTTCCCACTTTGGAATTGGGGGCATATATATTGAACAGGTGTCATTAGTGCTCACCATATTGAAAAGTAACTGCTAGGAAGTTCTGAGTGCTAACATAAATCTTTCCTTGGACTTTGAAGGGGTCCTAGAGGGTAGAAATTCCCCCAGACGCCCCCAAAGCATCCACATACAAAAAGGCAGCCTCCGACCAAAGTTTACCAACAATGGTTGCAAAAGTTTGGTAGGACATTTTAACCTCCTGAAGAAGACAAATATCAAGTTTCATTTCCAAGATATATTGTTTTATAGAAAATTGCTTCTGGGGACTATTAAGACCCCTTATGTTCCAAGAGAGGAACTTCATTTCTTGTTTCTGTTCATTTCATCAAGGGTCAGTTGCCATAACTTTATGTCTCAACACTCTCTCCGTTAGCCTTCCGACTTTACTTTCAGTACCCACATCTGCCTTCTTAGCCCTAGGTCAGCCATTCCTCATTATCCATCGGAGGAGATCTGGGTGGTGATAACTTCATAGGAGAAGTCGGTATGGGTGATTTAGCTACTTCAACAGACGACTCCACCTTGCTAGGGGAATAAGGAGGGGTTGTGATTAACAACTTTTTCTCACCCGAGGGGGTCATAGCACCACATGGGTTGGAGGGTTGAGGGGATAGAAATAACCAGAGGCTTGGGGGAGAGGTAACCATCACCCATAGACAAGGAGGGGGAGGGAGAGGGACCAGGCGATAGCCAAAGACTTGTCAGTGGGGGGATTTCACCCTCTTCCAGGGGCACAACTAGGCTAGCTTTCTTCACTGGATCAACCGAGGTTTCTAAAATCTCAAGGACCTTGTCAATGTGGGGGTAATCATCGGGGATTTCACTCACATTAGGTAGACCCAAGGGGGTTGAGGAAGAGGGAGCACTTGGGCTGATGGGTTCATCTACAATAGCCTTTTCTTTCAGCTTGGGTTCTACAGACACCTGGGTCTTACACTCAACATACGTGTGCCCTTGTTTAGCACATTTCTGACAAAAAAGAGTAGCATTTTCATAGACAATGGCCTAAGACCATTTCCCCCACTTTGAGTTAAGAGAAACAAAATTGGGGAGATCTTTGTTAATCGCAACATTGACACAAAAATGGGCATAAACCAACTTGGATTTAGCAAGAGTGACTGAATCCACTGTAACATAGCTGTCGAATGAGTTTCCAATCCAACAGAAGATATGTTCATCCCAAAATTCCAGCGGGAGGCCAGGGAGTCTAACCTAAACAGGAGCCATGCGATTGAGTTTAGCTGAAGGGTCGAAACCAGGCTTCCATTTAGCCAGAGTTAGAAAATGTTTCCCATAGGCCCAGGAGCTTGAGAGGACAAAGATCGGGTCTTCCTCCGCAGTGAACTTGAAAAGGAAGAGATCTCCTAGCATTGTCAAGATGTCAATAGTGCCCTTTAGTTTCCATCTTGATTTAGCCCATCTCCTAATCATGTCAATAGATGGCCTGAAGGAGAAGAAGCGTCTAACTATCGTGAGGTGAAGAGATGAAGCGATTTTATCCATGAGACTATTTGGGAGCTTGATCTTTGTTCCTTCATCAATTTGGGTAAAGTTAGCCAAAGCCACTTCCAAAGTCATATTAGTGGACCCAAGAAGGGTGCTTTTCCAATTGGATTTGGAATCTTTCTTACCAAGCTCTGCATTCTTCTATCCAACAACAAATTTTGGCCCTTGGGGGGGCGGGGGGTTATATTGTTCTTATTTGCTTTCAAGTTATCCAATCCTTTGTCTTCATCATTCAGGCCAGAGTCCGTCAATACCAAAGATGAAGAGTAGGAAGGAATATCAATCTTAGTGGTCTTTTTCGTATGACCCACAGATAGTGGGGTCCCAGCAGCGGAACCAACAACATGTGAACCGACCGTGGGGGGGTCTGGTTGCAAGGAGGAAGGGACCTCCCCAGAGGGGGCGATCATATAGACAATTTAGATTCAAACGCTGGCAAAGGCGGGAAATTTGCAGAGCATTGATTTTGTGTGAATAATCTGATCTAATCTTACTAGGAGTGGATTTCTTATTAATCAATACTTCCAATTAAATTTTAAAAGATAATTTAATATTTGAGAGTTGGTTTGGAATTGATATTTATAGATTAATTTATACCTGAATTGGGATTATTGTTAATTAATACTGTTGGTCCTCACAACTGGAATGACAACTAGGTAATAAAACACAATTCAGAGATTGAATGTTCTTGAATAGATAACTTTCATGTGGCAAAGACTCATTTATTTATCAACCAGGGACATAAACTTGAAATGGGTCAGCATTGTTTGTGCACCAAGTTCATATCGCAACCATTCTATATTACTGCAGGAAAGGAAATTCTTCTAAAGCAAACAAGCGGAATCTCAATGAATTAATACTTAATCTTACAACTGGAAATTAATTTAAACAACTACAAAAATGATAAAGTTCTAGCAAGCAAGAGGAACTACTCTACTGCTATGGTTGCAGGAACAGACACAAGAACTATTTCCAATGGTTGCAGGAACAGACAATTGCAGAACTACAGAAGTATGAAAACTAACTAGAACATACAAAGGATTACTCACCAAGTGGGCCCCTTTGAGTGGGTATCTCCATAACTTCAAATTACAATTGTTTAAGCATTCAAAATCATATCGATCTCTTTATTTCATCTTGACTGTGAAAAATACATAAAATACCAGAAGATTGTGTATTACAAATATTATGGTCGTTCTCTACTATCCCCGAGAGGAGAGAGATCCCTTTATTTATAAGAAAACTTATAACAAACTTCTAACTAATCAACCACATTCCTACGGAATAGGTGAACAGGATTTATTAACAAGAGAAGAAGAAGAATAAGAAGTTAGAGCAAGAAAATAGAACATATGTCCTGCAGCTGAGAAAATATAGCATGACTCGCTCCCTGGATCTAAGCTCCACTAAGAACAATTATAAATGTTTCATAAATCAGTCTGCTGAAGAACCGGTCAAGTGGTTTTGATCATTACTACATTTCTCTGACTGGGTTTGCATTGCGGTTACATACTTGATGCTCCTTTAAACCGCCATTAGTCTTTACTTCACCTTTGCTGACCCTACATCATGGTAATAATGTGCACAACAAACATGTGTATATACTAATGCTAACATGATATAATGTAAACCATATTTAAAATTGATTTTAGATATTTGTATAGATAGATCATTTAAAACCATTATATGACATCCTTAGGTATAAGTTAAACCAGTTTCAAAAACACTTAAAAGGTATCAACTTAGGAGAGTATTATAATCCAAATGTCATCTAATCACAAGACCTAGGCAGGAGTATCATACAAAAAAAAAAATCAAAATAGAGCCATTATTTAGGCTCATCATCTCCCCCTAACCTAACTTTTTGTTGATCCTCCAACAACAGGAAAATTTCGGATTCTGGCATTGATTCAGAAATTGCCTAGAGTAACCTGTCTAGAACCGCCTGCAGATAAGCTGCAGTAGAATCCTTTCATTTTCTCCAATCTCTTCCACCTGGTATGCTCTGTTGCTTCACTATATGGTGGGTCACTATCCTTGCATCCCATCAGTGGCCATAGGAGGATTGGAGGTTGAAAACTAAGAGGCAACCAATGTCGTCCCTTTGTTCTTCCCAAGTGCATATACTTGGGTGCTCTGTTTAAGGCTGCATTGTAGTTTTGCGCAGAGTGTGGCTCAGATTGCCTTAACTCATCTATTAGGCTATTCTAGCATTGGACTATATGTCCTATTGCTACTTGTCCTTCCCTTGGAGCCATTTGTTCATTTTCTTTAAACACTTCTTCCCTTAAGGGTAGGATATCCTTTGCATAATTTGGCTCATATACAATCTTTTGCCAATCAAAATAAAGTTGCCTAGGTTCCCTTGATTTAGCCCTTAAGGGCAGTGAAAGCTCAAGTTCTTCCTTGTGATGCACCTAAAACTGCTCTCCCCTTGATATTTCATTCTGCATCCATTACATAAGAGCTCTCAATTGGATATCTCCAATGTAGAGGAGAGGGTTCCAATCGACATCATTAGGAACAACATAATTATGTACATAAAGTTCACAAAGCAGATTTTTAATTGTTGTAGGAGATGTCTAATAAGCACTGTAGAATTCTTCTGGTGTTTGCAATGAGGGACTTAAATCCCCGACAATTCTCATCATCTAGAAACTAATGTGTTGTTCTCTTAAATACAAAGAGTAAACACGAGGAGGAGCTCGGCATTGCATTAGTTGTGGTACCATGGTGGCTACTATCTCCACCTTGGCTTTAAGCTGAGAAATTTCCTCATCCTTTTGTTCAATAATTTTCTTCTCCCAGTCGATTATCATCTGCATTTTTACCTTTTCCAATTCCCATTCTTCATAGAGAGCAAGTCCCACCGCATGACTAGTAAGGGAAGTAGGTGGCCTATGAATAGGTGCCCTAGGTTTCTTCTTTTCAACTTTGCTCCCTGTTTCAATAACTTGTTCTACAACAGATGTTAAGTTGTCTAATCTTTCAAAACCTACTTCTTTCTGAGGCTACTCAATATTCTAGAGTTCCCCTCCTTCCTGAAGCTGCAATTCACGTTCTTCCTCCATATTTTGCAGTTCTTCCTCTTTTTCTTGTTCCCTTTGGGGTTCATTACGTGGAGAAGGAGGGATATCATTGTGAAGTGGACTGTGTTGTTCTTGTTCTGGGGAGTCAATCAGGATGATAATATTTTGCTCTGTTGATTGGTCTTGGTTTTTAAGCTTTTTATGGAGCCTACCACTACTTCTCCGAGATTTTCCTTTTTCAGCTATAGGACTACTTCCTGTAGCCAACTCTTCAACCACTTCAATGGTTACTGGAGAAACTAGTTTTACAACTTTTCTTTTCTTGGCCGCAGGAGGGGGTAAATTCTCACTTTTACTTTTTTCTTCCTTATGTTCTATGTCAACCTGTTTTTCTTTGCCCTTTTCCTTTCGTGTGGCAGCCCTAGTTTTTTTTAGACTTTGAGAAGGAACCCTTGCTTTAGCTTCTTCTTGTAAGGGTTCCTTTGTTGTAGGAATATTTTATTCTGATGATATCATGGAGGATGAGGGTTCAAGAGGGGAACCTGATTTTTCAAGGTTTTCCATATTTTCTTGTTCCTTAGTTGGAAGTGGCTCCTCTATAACCATGTTCTCTACCCTAAACATTCTAATTTCAACAAATTCATTCCAAAGCATTGGAGAGACATCTCTCAAAGATCTTTCAACTAATAGCTTAATTAGGCAATGATGAGAAACAGAATGAGGCCTACCTTTCTGGGTCTCTGTTGCACTTATGGAAAGAAGGTTGTACAATAGGCTTGGAACATTCATCCTTCTTCCATGGCATAGATGACTTAGAATCTTGAAGTGATGGGAATGCAAACACGAGAATCTTCCTTCACAAGTTAAATACTTTAAAACATACAATGCTACGGCTTTCCAATCAAGCGGAAGAGATTCTCGCCTAGTTCCTTGTCTATCTACTACTAATGGGGGGTCTCCCAAACATGTAAATTCTTCTCTTGCACAGCATGCGTCCTTGGATTCTGAGTACTTTTCCCCATCTGTTGGTAACCCAGTTACCTTTGATATTCGTTCCTCTGTAACCACCACTCTCAAACCTTTTACCTGAGCTTCTCCATTTGAAAGTGTGCGGGTAAATTCCCTCGCAATTTCTTCATTAAACACCATCAGCTTCAAAAAATAATCCATCCATCCACTATTACAGAATATTGGTTCACAATCCTGGTCTTGAAGAAGAACTTCATGGATTGTCGGCTCATGACGAATAGGTGGACCACCCATTGCAGTGATAACACTTTCAACTATACAATGGCATAAATTTGCCCAATTTCTGCACTACAATATACTCAATGTGCCTTTACTTGGTCAAAACCTAGCTGCAATCTAAAAATAGCTCTAAGTAGACAGACAAACAGAATACAAGATATCACCTCAAACTAGAAATTTGAAAAATAAAACACAATCTGAGAGGACATCAGAATTATCTGCTAGAGTCATTATCAGTGTACTTCCCCCCACCAACCGAAGGTTTGACAGGTGTCCACACATGCAAAGGAGGATCGAAAAAGGACAGTATGCAAAATATCATAATTATAGTTAATATGGTTTAATTATATACATGCAACAAAAATAAATACACACGAGCATACTTGACATCACGCGAGAATGACTGCAGCTTGAAGACATTGAGTCGTCATGCATGGAAAACGAGGCGGAAATGGATGGAGTGAAAGGAAAGAAATGAGTGAATACGGAATGGAATATTTATTATGCAGAAAAGTACTCCCTCCAGATGTGGAAGTATTTAATATGATCATGCGGCAAAGACTTTAAGATGGAGTGGTGACGACAAAGTCGTCTCCAGTTGCTGCAGGAATCTCGGCATGCTTGGCAGTGGAAAACTACTGTAGAAAGTCATCTTTGCTAAGAGGTTTATGGTATAAGCACAGCCAATGACCATTGACTAATAATTTAAACTTAACAGAATCTATTGTAGATAATCTGGCAGCACCATTAAAGAATGTTTCAACTATCTCATAAGGTCCTAACCACCGTGTTTGTAATTTTCCCAAATTATCTTTATACCTTGAATCATAGAGAAGAGCCCAATCACCTGGCTTGAATGATTTATCTTTGATATAGCGATCATGCCACTTCATGCGCTAGTTTTGAACAGATTCGGTATGCTGCAGGGCAGACTTTCTTATCTCATCTAAGGCTTTAAGCTACAAGAGCCTTGCTTCTTGTGCTGTAGAAAGTCATATGTAAGGAAATAGTTGTTCTCAAAGTTTTATGCTCAAATTCTACAGGCATCATTGCTTTTGTCCCATATACCATTTCAAATGGTGTAAACCCTGTTGTAGTTTTCCAGGTGGTTCTATAAGCCCATACAGCTTCAAATAATCTGCTAGACCAATCTTTTCAATTGAGTGCTACTGTTTTGGTCAATATTGATTCAAGCTCCCTGTTAGTGATCTCTGATTGTCCATTAGCCTGAGGATGATAAGGAGTGGATTTCCTATGCCTGACATTGTATTTATTAACCAGGGTTGTGATCAGAGTGGAAGTGAATTGTGCCCCTTGATCTGTTACTATTTCTCTAGGAACTCCATACCGAGTGAAGATTTCTTCATATAAAAATTCGGCTACCTTATTATCTCTGGCATGCTTAAAGGCTTTGACCTCTACCCATTTAGTGACATAGTCGATACAAACAAGAATGTAGGATCGACCATTTGATGATGGTTCGATTGGCCCAACAAAGTCTATGCCCCATTTGTCAAATGGTGTAACAACCACCTAAGGGTGTAGAGGCATTTGATGATGGATCGATTGGCCCAACAAAGTCTAGGCCCCACTTGTCAAATGGTGTAACAACCACCTGAGGGTGTAGAGGCATTTCATCAGACTGAGTTAGTCTTCCCATTCTTTGACATCTGTCACATTTCTTGGTGTATTTAACTGCATTGTTGTGCAAGGTTGGCCAATAGTACCCTGTAGTTAATATCTTTAGAGTTGTTCTTTTGGCTGCAAAGTGACCTCCACAAGGCTCATCATGACAGGTGTGAAGTATATCATATGTCTCATCTTCCCTTACACAGTGCCTCATAACTTGATCTGGCCCTGTATAAAATAAACAATCTGCTATCCATGAGAAGTTGAAACTCTTTTCTACCAGCAATCTTTTTTCTTTAGGTGAGAAATGTGGGGGTATCTTGTTAGCTTCTAGGTAGTTATCTATGTCAACATACCATGGACTATTCAAAGTGATGGAAAACAAATGCTCATCTAGAAAAGAATCATCAATGACCTTAGCATTGTCTGGTGTTTGAATCCTTGATAGAAAATCTGCCACTACATTTGCTTTCCCTGGTTTATCTATGATAGTAATATCAAATTCATGCATTAACAACAACCATCTTGCCAATCTACCTGTAATTGAGCTTTTGTTCATGAGGTACCTGATGGCTGCATGATCAGTATGCACAAAGATTTGATATCCAGTTATACAGTGTCTAAACTTATTGAGGGCATAGATGACAGCTAACATTTCTTTTTCAGTAACAGTATAATTCAGTTCTGGTCCTTGCAAATTTTTACTGATAATAAATTGCATTTTCCAAAACTCCTTGCTTCTGCCCCAAAACTGCTCCTATTGCAAAATCGGATGCATCTGTATGAATGTGAAAAGGAATTGACCAATCAGGTCCTTTAAGCACAGGGGGCCTGGGTTAAGACTCCTTTTAGTTTAGAAAATGCTTTTTCACATGCAACTATCCATTCAAACTTAACATCCTTTGTCAATAGAGAATACAATGGCTCTACTATTTGACTAAAGTCCTTGATAAATCTCCTATAGTACCTTGCATGGCCTAGAAAACTTCTTACATCCTTTTATTTAACAGGGGTAGGAAGAGCAAGCATTACTTCAATTTTCACTGGATCTACTTGAATACCTGATTGAGAGATACAATGCCCCAACACTATACCTTCTTGCATCATCATAAAACATTTTTCACTGTTTAGGGATAAATTGTGATATTCACACCGCTGCAATACTTTGGTCAGATTTTGTAATGCCTCCTTAAATGTAGTCCCATAAGTAGTAAAGTCATCCATGTAAATTTCCATTCAATCATGGGATATGTCTGAAAATGTACTAAGGACAACCCTTTGAAAGGTTGCAGAAGCATTACATAAACCAAAAGGGAGGACTGAATAAGCATATGTGCCCCAAGGGCAGGTAAAGGTGGTCTTTTCCTGATCTTTCGGAGCTATTCTGATCTAATTATAACCACTAAACCCATCCAAAATTGAAAAGTATTTCTTACCTGCTAGAGAGTCTAACACTTGATCTATAAATGGAAGTGGGAAGTGATCCTTTTTGGTAGCAGTGTTGAGCTCCCTATAGTCCACACAAACTCTCCATTTCCCTCCTTTCTTTAGAACTATAACTAGAGGAGAAACCCATTGACTATCTAAAATAGGGTAAATGAATCCTGCATGAAGCAACTTTTGTAGTTCCTCTTTAACTATTTCCCTTAAAGCAGGATTAATCCTTCACTGAGGCTGTCTAATTGGTTTACAATCCTATCTGATATAAATCCTATGGGTACACAATGTAGGATTTAATCCTCTCATGTCATGATAATCCCATGTGAAAGCTTGTTGTTGGGATTTGAGTACTTTTGTTAATGACAATCTTTGATCTGCTGCTAATTGACTATCGATATTCAGATTTCTTCCTACTATTTCAGACAGACAAGAGGTTTGAATCTCCTATGGTAGCAATGTGTGAAACATGTTTGTGGCTGCAGGAGAATCTAAAGAGCCTGTAGATGGAAGAAGAATATGAAGAGGACTTACTGGTATACCCAATGATAGTTGAGCTGCTCCATAATGATTTCTTATGATGTTAGAGAGTATTGTATCATCCTCCTGAAGTGCTATTAATGGTTCCCTTGCTAACATCATTAGTTGTTGAACATAATTAATTTCCTTTGCTTCTTCTCCTATGTCTGGCCATACTACTCGCTCTTGATCAAGTTGTGGTTGTGTTGGAGAATAGAGTGCAAGTGTTTCGGTAGTAATACCATCTGAAATTGTCATATCTCCTGATCTGCAACCTATATATGCATCAATTGTTGCCAGCCAAGGTCTTCCCAAAATAATTGGATATCCACCTAATGTTGCCTTAGGAGAGAGGATTATAAAATCAGTTGAATATTCCCAAGAATCTAATGTGACAATAATATCTTCAACCATCCCTTCAGGCCGAGCAGTAGAGATATCAGCAAGCTGCAGAATCGTTGGAGTTGATCTAAGACTAGTAATGTTGAGTTGTTGCATGACATCCTTAGTCATCACATTTATGGCTGCTCATAAGTCTATCAAGGCATTTTTAATTTGAGTTTCATTAATAACTACCTTCACAATAGGGCTGCCTGGGTCAGAATATTTAGGGACAACAATTTTTCCTAACATAATATCAACCAATTATCCTACTACATGCACTATTTTTGGGTCTTTTTTCTTCCTCCCAGGTTTCTTCAAACATGCCTCTTTAATAGCTTTTCCATATATGGGAATGTCTTTAATAGCTTGAAATGGTGGGATCTTGACACATATATGTTTTAGTTGATCAATAAGATCAAAAGCTATATCATCCTGTTGCCTAAACACTTCTACCTACAATCTTTGAGGAAATGGGGGAGTTCTTATAGGTGTATCTAAAGTTTCAGACTGTTGAAGCTGCTCAGGGTTTCCAAATTTATCAGGTATGGTTTCCCGAGCAGTCTCCTCTGATGGTAACTCTGTTATGACTAGAGGATATGGAGTAGGAAGTGTTGTCCTTGACCGCAAATGAATATCACTTATATTGAGAGAGTATGCAGGATAGTTATTAGGGTCAGTCGAAAAAACTTGTTGTTGCTGTTGTGGTTTGTTATTTGGATTTGGCACAAGCTGAGTTGGCAGTTGGGTTGGTTTGGATGGAGTGGCATTAGGAGCTGGTGGCATTAAACCCAGCTGTTGGGACTGTTGTTGTGGCTGCAGGAAACCTGATGACTGGTTTGCCCATTATTGTCCTCCCCTCGATTGTGGTGACTATTGCCAGTTACCTTGAGGGGAGACCAATTCCCTTGTGGCTGTTGCCATTGAGATGAGGGACTCTAATAATTAGGCCAAGGGTTTTGAGAGTTATTCCAAGACCGAGGAGTATAATTTCCAAAATTTTGGGAATATGAAGATTGCCACTGATTGTTTTGTGCACTGAAGTTCATATAAGGATTAGAAAATGACAATGGATCTTGTGGCATACTTTGTCTTGGAGGCCAAGGTCTTCATTGTGCAACATAAAAGAGTTGTTCATTATCTTCATAGATAGACTTGAAATCTAGGGAACTCTATTGGCTATCAATTTTAGCTAACAGTTTGCATCTACAATCCTTCTTCTTTTGTCGATAGTGAGGACAAAATTCAGCAAGCATAGCCTCCGCCTCCTCATGCTTCTTCTTTGCCTGAAGTGTATCCAATTGGGTAGTCATATTATTAATTATATCCTCTTTAAAATCCTTCAATAGATGAGCTATTTCCATTCTTGAAACTGTTGAAGATGACTTTGCAATTGAAGAACCAGGCCTATAGTGTCTTCCCCTTTTGGCTGCAACTCTTGAGTATTTTTGATAGATTTTTCTGATGTCATCCCATTGAACTTGAGTAATATCTCCTCCTCCCATTAGATCTAAGGAGTCAACACAATCATCATTGATGCCCCTTAGAAAAATCAACTTCATAGAATCTTCACTAAGAGTACTATGCTTGGATTTCCTGACACTAAATAAAAACCTTTCCAAATAGTCTTCCAAGCTTTCATCTTCTTTTTGTGTCATCCTAAAGATATCATCACCATGTCAGTTCATTCCCCTGCAATAGTATTTATACTTATCCAAGAAGTTTGTCTTCATCTCCTCCCAGATAGTGATTACATCTCTTCCTAAACTCATAAACCATCTCAAGGCAGTTTCTTTCAAAGTAGTAGGGAATAACCTAAGTTTATGAGTGTCAGTGGTATAATCCTAACTTCTACAAAGGATATCAAATTCAAACAAAAAGGTATCTGGATCTTCTGTTACCAATCCATGAAATTTTGGAAGTGAAGAAGCCGGTATGTTTTTCAAATTTGCATTATCATGTTGGTCAAGAATGGGAAACTCAAATGTTGGGTTTACAAGCAGAGGTGGAGGATTTGTTGTCATTGGTCCCTAATAAATGACTAGAGGTAAAATGTTTTGTTTAGGGGGTTCGTTCAGGAAGTCTAGATCTCCTTCTGACAAATTAAAGACACCTCTATTTAGCACATAAGTTTCTACAAAAGGGTTTACTTCATGTGCTTGATCTGATCTTATATCTTAAGTGAATGCGAGGGAAGAAATATTCCTAGTGCATCTCTTCTCCTCCTATGCATGTAGATTAATGAAGAAAATTTAAAGAGCTAATTAAGAGTACTTAGAAACTAATGGTTTGCAATAGGTTCTTAGCTTGGCACCATCCCCGACAACGGCGCCAAAAATGTTGGTCCTCACAACTGGAATGGCAACTAGGTAATAAAACACAATTCAGAGATTGAATATCCTTGAATAGATAACTTTTATGTGGCAAAGGCTCATTTATTTATCAACCAGAGACATAAACTTGAAATGGGCCAGCACTGTATGTGCACCAAGTTCATATCACAACCATTCTATATTACTGCAGGAAAGGAAATTCTTCTAAAGCAAACACGTGAAATCTCAATGAATTAATACTTAATCTTACAACTGGAAATTGCTCTAAACAACTACTATTAAATGATAAAGTTCTGGCAAGCAAGAGGAACTACTCTGCTACTGTGGCTGCAAGAACAGACACAGGAACTGTAGACACCTAAAAATGTCTCATTGATCATGTACTAATTATTCCTCTAATTGATTAAATAATATTTATTTATAATTAATTTAATTAATCTATTTCTTCATCATCTTATTAACTATTTTATATTATATCATCATTTTAATCATTTTAATCATTTTCTAAATATTAATTAAATATTTATTATTTAATTAATTCTAATTAATTCCCCAATTTAAATAATCTTTTTTATTTAAATAAATTGTTAATTATTCAATTTCTATCTCTAATCATCTAATCATTCAACCCTCTTCTAAATATTAATTAAATATTTATTATTTAATTAATTGTGATTTAATTCTTTTAATTCAAATAATCTTTATTATTTAATTAAATTCCATTTCTAAATAAATAAATAGTTTCTTTAAATTATTTAATTAACTAATTAATTCTTCTAACTCTCCATGTCCAAATCCTCAAAGTCTAATTTCATTTAATTTCATATCCTTCTAATTTCTTCCAAATTCAATCACATGTGCATGATTTCAAAAACCAAATTGAAAATCAAAGTCAAGTTCTAAATATATTCAAATGCTAAATTGAATTAATAAATTCAATTATTTGAATTAAAATGTCATGCAAAGATTAAATTGAAAACCTAAATCTAAATGCAAGCACATGCTAAATTAATTAATTCAATCAATCAATTAATTAAATCATTTATCTCTTCAACTTCTTTCAGTTAGCTTTTTGTAAATTAAGCTCTCTGTGTCATCTTATTTATTTCCACCAATCATTCTTTGTCTCAATCAGTTAACGCAATTAATCTATTCAATCTATTGAGTTTCACTCCTACAATCAGTAGTTCAACTATCAATTTTCATTTGAGCTCACCTAAGTTCCACCTCTTGATCAATTTGTTCCACCTTTCAATCAATCTTCTCCAATTTTCTATAAATTGAGCATTTAATCTCCATTTTCAATAATCACGAACTTTGAATCTTTGTGTCACTTGCAAGTTACCAGCGCAATATCTGAGAGCCATCATACCACGAAGAGGAGAAGAGTAATGGAAGTTCTACGCAGTCACGGAATAGGGAGTTTTTGATTTGATTTGATAATTTATCATTCCTATTTCTTAATTATGTTATTTCATTGTATTGTTTGTTAAATTCTGATTAGGATAGAGATTCGTGATTTCCCTTGTTTCTAATTGATTACTTTGTTAATAGAAGATGAATTTTGCATCCCACATTTTTGTGAACCCGACGTGAACTAACAACAATTTAACCTTCTTTATTTTTTCTGTGTTATTTTTGCAGATTGTGCGGATTTTTCAATTTTTTTGTAGGTTGCACGAATTTCGAGAAAATATTTTTCCATCGCACAATCAAGCTTACATCGTCACGCAATCGCATAGATAGGATCACACATTCGACCCTTCGGGGTCATGCATTCATTCAGACAGGGTCACGCAATCGCCCTTTCCAGATTGCGCAATCGCCTTTTTTGCATCACGCATTCGCAGGAAGCTTTGTTGTTTAATTTTTTCTTCCATCTGTTATTTGTTCTGTTTAATTCTGCCTCAAATTTGGTTAATCCGAGATCATATTGCTTTTTATTTTATGATTTGATTAACACAGTTTAAGGCAAGAAAAGTACAGTTCAGGATTTCAAGTGCAAGAAGGACGAAACAATAAAGAAGAGAAGCTAAACGCTACCAAAAGGTTCTCCAGGCAAAAAAATTGATACAGGATTCAGAAGAGCAACTGGCCTTAGATATATATAATAGCCTAGTTCTTTCTTATACATTTAAATATGATCTAATCAATATTGAATGGATGATGAGGGATTTGGCTAGGGCTTCACAATTGGTTTTGCAGGTTCCTGATCGGGTTTAAGTTCTTTTATTTTTTTTAGTTTTTAACTTTTGTTGTTGTCTGCCTTCTGTCACGCAATCGACCTGTTAGTGCTACACAATCGACCAAATATAGTCATGCATTCGGTCTGTCAGATTTACGCATTCAGTCTGTAAGTATCACGCATTCGGTCTGTAAGTATCACGCATTCGCTCAGGTAGTATCACGCAATCACCTCTGTCAAGTTTTGGGTTTCTATTTTCTGTTGGTTTAATTTTACTACTAATCTTCTATTTACAGCCTGTGGCGGATTTGCAGGGAGGATTAGATTAGTAATTTTGCATGCACATCTCACACTTCAATTTTTAGTGCTTAAAATCAACAACAGTTAAAATTGACATGCATGGATAATCTCACACTTCGTTGTTGGTGCTTAAAATGAACAAGGCTAAAATTGACATGCATGGATAATCTCGCACTTCATTGTTGGTGCTTAAAATGAACATGGGATAAAATTGACATACATGTATCTTACACTTGGTTTTTTGGTGCTAAAAATCAACAAATGGTTAAAATGGACATGTATGTCTTCATACTTGGATTTGGTGTTTAAAATTGACATGCACATGCATATCTAACACCTAAATTTGGGCTATAAAACGAATGTGAATCAAGCTGCATTAGATTAAATCATTTTTCATTTTCTTAAGGAAAAGAACTTTTTATTGTGTCTGGGGTGGACCTACTGTTGCACTAACTGACTTTCTACCCGCCATCGGGCTCTTGGGAGAAAGAAGGAAGGTGACAATGACATCCAAATTTTCTTTTATTCTACGTAGTGAGGGGTATCTTTGACTGGGGATTCCATCACCCCACAGAGGTACTTCGAATTGGGATACATTGGGGATATCATCTCTCCTAGTGTACTCTCGAGCGGTTTTTTCGAGCCGCTATATAAATATATTGGTTAGGCGGCTAGAGTGTTGAGTGAATTCAATGTATGTGGGGGCCTTCCCTGCACCGATAAGCTCAACTAAAGCCTTAAGTGGCTTGCTCTGAGAATCCGTCGTTGGATCGGGACCCCTCGAAACCTAATACTAAGAACCAATTTAGTTGCCAAAAAACCCTACATTCAGTGATTCCGGGAGTGCGGATTGTACCCCATAGATATCCTTCATGTACCTTACACTAAGATACAGGAATCCCTCGGCTATAAGATCTTCAGATTTTTGGGGTAAGAGAGACTGGCATGCCCAAGAAGTGTGTGCCGTGGAGTGGAGCCAGTGCTGCCAGACTCTCTATTTATTCATTTTGTCTCGGTATTTCGTAAGGGCCTCACTTGAATGGTTTCCACTATCCAACCTAAGATTGTATTCCATGCTTTTTTATGTATCGATGTGCTAGACCAATATTGAGTCAGTCCCTTGGGCTATTTCAGGCCCTATCCCATGTATCTCCAAATTTTCCAAGATTGTATGAAAATTGAGTTAGTCAGCTATACATACCTACCAGCAATTGTTCTCAGATTTGGAAAACTACAAAACATTGTCCTACACACGAAGTTACCAAAAATAAAGTCTATTTTGAAACTGATTCTCAAAAGTCCTTACATACTTGTGACCATAGGCAGTCCCTTACATAGTCTCTTGCATAGTCCCACTTACGTCCTCATTATCATCCTACATCTTTTGCATAGTCACACTTACATCCTCATTATCGTCCTACGTCTTTTGCATAGTCATAGTTACGTCCTCATTATCATCCTAATTCTTTTGCATGGTCCCACCTACATCCTCATTATTGTCCTAAGTCTTTTTGCATTATCATTCATATTAGTTGCATAGTCCTGCATTATCATATGCGTCTTCATCTAGACCTCATATACGTCTAAGTCCATTGTCAGTTATAGGTTCATAACATGTGCCTTCATGGGTCTCCTAGGTGATGGTTTGCTCCCCTTCGAGCAACCTAATCTAGTTCCAAACGGCGGTCAATGAGAAATCATTGATGGTCTAGCTAACTTAGCTTGGGATTTAAGAAGAAGCGCACCTCAATATATAGGAGTCATACATGAGATAAGCATTGAGTCTAGGATTTCCTGTATAATTGATAGAGAGATTGAGGCTGAACAACTTCGTCAACAAATGGAAAGACTTGCATTAGAGAAATCTAGAAATGCTAAAAAGGTCTCACATCAAAATCCTCAATAGAGTCTAGTATAGTCTTGCATACCTCATATTTACGTCTATAATCTAATGTTAGGCCATCATCTTGCATAGAACCACCTTCATATAAGCAATTTTAGATGCCCGTCACAAGGTCGCAAAAAGCGAAAGGAATAATGGACCCGAACAACACACAATCTATAAACCCTACTTGGAACATGGACATGTCAATAGGTCAACACTCAGGTAAATAGACAATGTCCACCATAAACAAATTACAACAGCATTTGACAAAGAAAGAAATTGAGTCCACACAGCAAGACCCACATGTCCTCATGATCCTAGATGCACTTATACATAGCGATAGGGACAAGTATCTTTTGTTGTTAATACAAAATGGGGCAAAACTACCTGAGGATTTTGATGTCACAAATATTTTACCACCAGGAAAAACTTTAGGTTAAGATAACAGTCAAACACTGCCCTTGACACAAATACAAGCAACGACCTCCAGTTTTCCTCAAAATGTACCTATCCAAACAAATGTCAACACAAATGCAAACTTTCAAACAAGTGTGTCATCCCCAACGATCAATGCTAGTATACCATCACAGAGCATACCGATAATATCAAGTGTCTCCACACCTATTCAAACACAAGCAACAAGTGCAACCCAACCTCCAGTTTCCTATTCTATGGGATCCACATATAGTCAACAAAATGCAAATCTAGGTATTGCCAATACAACAAATACAACTCAACCAAACATGGGTTCGCATATCAACTATTTCACAGTACCCAGTGGAACGCACAACACACAAGGTTATAATCTTGGTACCTTCCAACAACCTCCTAGTTATGCAACCATGAATCCTTTTGTGGGACATACACAAACACAAGGTATACCTTTGACACAAACAGATATTGTGACACAACAAATACAGAATTTACAACAACAAATGACGACCATGCAAACTGGTAACGATAAAAAGAGCTACACAATGCAACACTTACGTCTTTATCCATTCAATCACACATTATACATGCCACCTTTCCCACAACATTTTGAAATGCCCAAATTTGATAGATATCAAGGGAAGGGTGATCCTAGAGATCATATCAGAGAATTTTTTACGGCATGTATAGAAGTTGCCTCAGAAGATACTTATCTAATGAGACTATTTCCTCAAAGTTTGGGAGGTCCGGCTTTAGAATGGTTTTCACATTTACCACCAACCATCACATCATGGGGAGAATTAGCTGAACAATTTATTGCAAACTTCTCGCACAACATTGACACCCTGGTTACTTTGATGGACTTATGTGCCACTAAACAATACGAGAATGAAACATTTGCATTCTTCATACAAAGATGGAGGGCTCTCTATAGGAGGTGCAAGATAGTTATCCCAGAAATAGAGCAAGTGGATATGTTTACAGAAATTTTGATTCCTAAGATTAAATATCCGATACAAATGCAATGTTTAACCACATTCAAACAAATCACAGAAAAGGCTCTCAAATGTGAGAAGGGATTAGTAGAACAAGGTCTTATTAAGTATGGCAACACCAACAACAATGACAAATCTAAGTTTTGGTCAAAAAACAAAAATGTTACCAATGATGGTATTGTAGATGCTAGAATGATAAACAGAACTCAACCCATTTTATCTTTGGGAACGAGTTAGTCAATAAATCCACATACAAGGAATAACACAACATCAGCAAATGTAAATGCTACGCAAAACACGAACACAAGATACCCTAGGGTAAATGCTCCAAGAAGAAATTACACACCTCTAGGAGAACCTATTGAGTCAGTGCTCAAAAAATTAATACAGACAAACATGATCACTTTACCTGAAGTATGAGTATATGAACCAGGTCCTTTCAAACCCACATGGTGGAACGACAATGATTTCTGCGATTATCATAGGACTAAAGGTCACAAAATGGCAAGTTGCTACAAATTGAAAAACTTGGTCCAAGATATGATAGACCAAGGGGACATCACAATTGATACCGATAAGACCTCAGCAAACACAAATCATACGATTTTTAAGGATCCTTTTGTTAAGCATGACAAGGGAAAAGCTACCACATCAGGTACCCAAGACAATATGGCTAACTACACAAAGGTCTCATACGACTACACTATTCATGCCATTAGCTCAGGAGATACAACAAACAATGATTCACAAGAAACACCTGATAAAGAGGACCAATATCAAGACACTCATAGAGATGATAACCAAATTTGCATGATATCCAAAGCACCAAATTACGATGATGATACATATCTTTGTCTCAGAGATTGGGGCATGATCAACCATCTCACTCAGGTTGGTTTGAAGATGAACTCATATAACATATTATGGATGCCAAACATACACATCAAGACTATGAAGAGGGATTTAACATAAATCTTGATAAAACATCTTATGATACAAATGATACAATTGCTACAATCACAATTACTCCCAGAGACAGAGACTGTGCAGGTTACTCGCAGGTCAAAGGTAACTTTACAAGGGATACCACAAAATCAACCACCAGAAGTAGGGACTTACAATGTAGTTGAGCAACTTAAGAAAACTCCGGCATAGATATCATTATTCAAACTATTGCGTATTTCACCCGATCATAGAGCTATACTGGACAAAGCACTTCAAGATTCAATAGTGGACAGAGATATAGATGAACATGCCTTCCAGTCTATGGTAGGAAATCTGACACAAGGCACACGTATTGCATTCACAAAACAAGATATTCCTAGTGATAAATTCCTTCATAATGACCCACTACATCTAGAAGCTTACATTCATAAGAAAAGAATCAGACGAGTACTCATAGATGGGGGAGCTGGTCTCAACATTTGTACTTTAAAGCTGGTCAAAGCACTGGGATATTCTGAACTTCACATTGATTCTTCCAAAAGGATAAATATCAAGGCTTACGATGACGAAGAATGTCCATCTAAAGGCATTATAACATTACCTATACAAGTAGGACCAATAACAACAAAGGTCGCTTTTCAAGTCTTGGATAGAGAACTGGGATATAACATGTTATTGGGTCGTCCATGGATCCACACCATGCAAGCAATACCATCCACATTTCATCAGTGTGTCAAATTCCCATACAATGGTATTGAAATCACCATAAAGGGTGATCCAAATCTGTTCCAACATTGCAATTATCTAAAAGACAGTGTGGATAATCAGATACCTATCAATCATGCCGCACCTCTCACTACACAGCTGGAAACGTTAAAGATCATAGAAACAAAAAAAGATATGCCTACAACATCCTCCTTACAAATAAAGGATATGGGCTGTGGAGAGCACTCTATTGCAAATACTTTAAGTGGGAAGTAGTTGTCTCTTTCTCCTAAGTCCTTTGGGAAACTTCACACCACAATGCAAAAGTGAGACAAAGGAAAAGAAATTGTCAGATACACATATTCATGTTCTTTCATTAGATGGGGTGACTTTCAGGAAGAATCCTTGAACCAAGATGTTAACCATTGGATATATAAAGAAGAAGATCATATGGCAACACCCAGAATACACACAGATCAGTATGGAAATGGATTAAAAATACTCCAAAGACATGGATATGATGGTACCACAGGCCTTGGGTTACAGAAACAAGGAAGACTAGAACCTGTTGTTCCTAATGATAATCCAGGGAATCAAGGATTGGGATACAAGCATGTACAACATATCACCGAAGCAAGACAACGTACTCTTGATATACTAAATCAACCAAGCAAACCATCAGATTATATATCACAAAGGAATTTGTCCACACAGGTGCTTCCATCTTCATCTCAAATGAGTAATCAGGTACCTACATCACCAAGTGCAGAATCTGATGGGGAAGAAATGAGACAACTCTTGCAAGAACCTACCACTGAGTTACAAAATGATGTAGTTATTGACACAACAGTACAGGCTAATGTGGCAACAGATGTAGGGTTACCCCCACCACCTGAATCCCACCCATGGTTACTGTCACTACTTCTACCATGAGAAGCAACTCAGGCTCAACCTAACAAAATAGATGAAGAAAGATTGCAAAGGCTTATACCTAGCTTAAGAAGGGTCACTAATATGCAAATATGACCAGTCAATCTACTATAGAATCAGGGGCAGGAACAAGAAGAAATAAGTGATGATAGCTCATATGATGAGACATATATTGAAAGTGAAACATACTCTCATGACTACGAGTTCTTATCACTCTATGATTCTACCCCACCAGAAAGTGTAATATCAAACAATCAAGTCTTCATGTTATCAGATTCTACTAAAGAAGGGAATAATGATTTACCCCTAGTACATTCACACTTGATTGATTGGGGGCAAGAAGGAAAACCAACATTGGATTGGTTTGAAAATGACGAAGCAATTTCAGAATTTCTAGGAGTCAGAGAGGGATTTTCGCAAGGTGATCATAAAGCAAGGTTTGTTATAGACCTAAATAGAATAGCATACTTTGGAGAAGAAAGTACTTCTGCAATAGAAGATAAGGATCAAGCTACCCATAATGACAAGAGTGACTTGGGTAATCTTCTTATGGAAAGAGAAAGTTCAGCATTACTTACAGAGGAGATAGAAGAAGTAAACATAGCAAAAGGGGAGGTTGTACATAACATGCATATGGCGAAATCACCGAGAAAAGAAGAAAAAGATAGATTCATTCATTTTTTCAAGCAACGACCTATCAACTTTGCTTGGTCCTATTCAGACATGCCGGGCTTAGACTCTGAATTAGTGTTGCATCACTTACCATTGATACCAGGAGTTAAACCTTACAAGCAAAAATTAAGAAAAATGCATGCAAGTATCGCATTACTGGTTAAAATAGAACTACAAAAGTTGTTGGATGTAGGTTTTATTAGACCTATTGACTACGCGAAATGGATATCCAACCTGGTACATGTGACTAAGCCCACGGGAGGCATAAGAATCTGTACTGATTTTCAAGATCTAAATAAAGCTTGTCCTAAGGATGACTTCCCGCTATCCAATATCGACATGATAGTTGACCTAACAGCTGGAAATGAGATGCTATCCTTAATGGATGGTTTTTCAGGATACAACCAGATAAAAATTGTACCAGAAGATCGACATAAAATGACCTTTACATGCCCGTGGGGAATGTACTGCTGGAATGTGATGCCATTTGGTCTCAAAAATGCCGGAGCAACATATCAAAGAGCCATGACAACTTTGTTTCATGACATGATCCATAACATAATGGAAGATTGCGTGGATGACATATTGGCTAAAACACAAACCAGGGAAAGTCACCTTGCAGTTCTTACATAGATATATGATTGGTTGGAACAGTATAATGTCAGATTAAACCCAAAGAAATGTGTGTTTGGCGTAACAGCAGGTAAATTGTTAGGGTTTATAGTATCAAACAGAGGAATTGAAATAGACCCTACCAAGGTCAAGGCAATCATTGATATGCAACCTCCATCAACACTTAAACAACTCAAAGGGTTACAAGGAAGACTGCAATCCATAAGGAGATTCATAACACAGTTGGCAGATAAGTGTCACCCATTCCAACATTTACTCAGGAAAGGAGTTACTTTTAAATGGACAGAACAATGTCAGGAAGCTTTCCAAGCTCTAAAAGATTATCTTTTGAACACACCAGTGTTAATATCTCCTACTCCAGGACAACCTCTATTGTTATAGATATCAGCAACGAACTCAGCTCTAGGAGCTCTATTGGCACAGCATGACAAAAATGGAAAAGAAAGAGCCATTTATTATATAAGTAGGACTGTGATCAGCTATGAGCTTAATTATACCCCCATAGAGCGAGCATGCTTAGCATTAATCTTTGTATCCCAAAAGCTCAGACATTACATGTTGAGTCATAAGGTGCAACTCATTGCATGCTTTGACCCACTCAAGTACCTATTGAGCAGAGCAACATTGACCGGGCGATTGGCTAAGTGGGTTATGATCTTGAGCGAGTTTGATATAGAATACATAGACAGAAAAGCCATCAAAGGACAAACCATAGCTGATAAATTAGCAGAGGCTCCTATACAGGACAATCGTCCATTGTTGATAGACTTTCCAGATGAATCTGTGTTTACATTAACTGCCTCAGTAATGTGGATATTATACTTTGATGGGTCATATACAAGTCACGGATCTGGAGCAGGCATTCTCTTCATTACTCCTCAAGGGGATGTTATACCTAAGTCATTTAGGATCAATTTCCCATGCACCAACAATATGGCTGAATATGAAGCTCTCCTCATAGGGCTTCGTACAACTGTACAATGGAAAATACAATAGTTACAGGTCTATGGTGATTCACAGTTGATTGTAAAATAGGTCAATGACGATTACAACATGAAGGATGACAAACTCATGCCTTATAAGAAGTTGGTCAAAGATTACAAGGAGCACTTCAGCAAAATTACCTTCAAACAAATCCCAAGATTACAAAACAAGGTAGCAGATGCAATGGCAACCATAGGATCTCTTCTGAATATGCCTGCTAACGAAACTCAGTTTGAGTTTATCATAGAACAGTTAATGCTACCTGCATGTGAGACTCCCCTATTAGACTATGTATGTGCAATTGTGGGTCCAAAATCACCTTGGTACAATGAAATATATGCATATTTGCACACCCAATACATGTCACCGGATCTGTTCAGCAATCAAAAGAAGACCTTTATTCGTCAGGCATCTAGATACACCATTATAGCTGATACTTTGTATAGAAAGGGTTTCGATGGAACTCTTCTCCGATGTCTAGATGAGAATGAAGCACACCTTGCTTTAACAGAAGTCCATGATGGAATCTGTGGGGCTCACCAAAGCGGTCCGCCGTTGTCAAAGAAATTGCTTAGAACAGTGTATTACTGGCCAACCATGGAAAAAGATGCTTACAAGTATGTACAAAAGTGTAAACAATGCCAAATGCATGGAGACCTTATTCATGCACCAGCACAAGATCTTCAACCCATCACATCACCGTGGCCATTTTCACAATGGGGATTAGATCTAGTGGGCAAAATCAACCCTACTTCTTCCAATGGGCACAAGTTTATCTTGACAGCCACTGAATATTTTACCAAATGGGTTGAGGCAATTCCTTTAACATACATTACTGGAAAGTAGGTAACAAAATTCATGCTCAACTACATTATATGTAGATACAGAGTTCCAATGTGCTTTGTTAAAGATAACGGGTGTCCATTTAAAAACCAGGAAGTGAAAGAATTGTGTGACAAATTTCACATACAACAGAGATTTGCCACGCCATATTATCCACAAAGTAATGGACAAGCAGAGGCTACAAATAAAACAATATTGAAAATTCTTAAGAAAGTAGTCACTGACACAGGATGGGACTGGCATCTCTAGTTAAATCCCGCTCTTTAGGCTTACAGAACAGGAGTACACACACCTACAAGAGCAACACCATATTCCTTGGTCTATGGTACAGAAGCGATACTTCCCATTGAAATAGAAATACCATCTCTAAGAGTATCCTTATAGAATATTATATCAGAAGAAGACTACAGGGTAGCAAGGTTGCAAGAACTCGAGACCCTTGATGAAAAATGACAAACAATGTTCAATCATTTACAAGGATATCAAAACAGACTGAGACGGAGTTATAATAAAAGAGTCCACCCAAGAACTTTTCAAGTGGGAGATCTAGTACTTAAAGAGAATCAGAGGAACCTAGCAGAATGAGAAAGGCCAGGGAAATTCGAACCTAACTGGCTAGGTCCTTTTATTATAACAAGGGTCATAGGTGATGGAGCGTATAATTTGGCTACCATGGAGGGAGATCCAATCTCTGACCCTATGAACAACATGCACCTCAAACGATATTATACCTAAGGGTTGTGTAGTTTAGGTTTTGCTTTCCATATTGTATATCATATCATTTAAAAACACTGCATTACATATAGTTTCTTTTTTTTTAGATGCATCGCATTCTTAAACTTTCCACATTTTCATATAGAAGCATAAATAAAACAAGGCAACTATCCAAGTTTATCATTTTTTTGCATCTAAGGAAAACGAGGTCATCTCCTTTCTTAGATATTCAGACATGAAGTCTTTGAGGTTGTAAAGTCATTCATTCTCAACATTACCCTGTTTTACTTATGGTTGGGTAGTGATTTCACTATTTAAGACTTGTTAACCCACAGTCTATCAATTGCTATATCTCACACATTAAGAAGATCAATAATTCATTCTAGACACCTAATTGATCATATGACTAGTGAAATATCTAAAATTCTACTTCAGCGCTGCTGTAATTGTCACACCCAAGTAGGTTTCATTACTTACAAGTCAAGGCAAGAAAATAAAAAGAAAAAGAGCTATGCCAAACATCCATCTCAAGGCAAAAGAGCAATGATATATAACTGAAATATCATGCATACAAGTGCAACAAAAAGCTTGACTAAGGGAACATGCAAGTAACTCCATCAGGGCTATGAACGCCTACTGGCAATGGAGCAATATTTGAGAAATTACAGTCTATAACCTCGTCGAAGCTCTTAAGGCTTGCTGGCAGCGAGGCTCTATTCGAGATGCTTTTGAAGTTAGAAAAATCATGTAGCTAGTCTTATAGGATGCTAAGGATCTTTAGTGAACACAAGAGCGGGAATTAACGCATTTGCACACACATTGGCAAAAGAAAATCAAAGTTTCAAGAACCAGTGGGGAAATTTTCTACGTCTCCATTTGTAAATCCTAGTCACTAAGTGTGTTAAGATGAATGTTCCGAAGGGCCTTAGGGATCAATTGACTTCTTATCTATGAAATGATTTGCACCTCCATTTTCAATTGGTGTATTACAAATGCAAAAACAAACACAGTCGACCTTGTTCGAATAGGAAATGCATCTTCATACTCCATATTGCATTCACATAGGTCATGTCAAAAATTCATTTGTCTCCACATACATTCTACAGATCATTATGTCATATAGGTCTGCACGTTGGGGGCATAACTGAAAAAATCCTTAAAATCGTATAAAGTCTTGAAAAAATCCAATAACATTGAAAAATTCAAAATCCAAAAACATTGAAATATTTAAAATACCAAAAACATTCAAATACAATCCTGAAAAAATCAACCAAAAACATTCAAATATGATCCTAAAAATACCAAACACATCCATATAATGTCCTGAAAAAATCAATCTAAAAAACATTCAAATAGCGATCTACATAATCCAAAAACATCGAAAAAGCTCTTGGAAAAGAACTAAAAATCGAAAATCAATCAATCAGAAAAAACTTGCAATAAAATGTCTTGTGAGAAACAAATACCCTAGCAGATATCCAACAAGCACTTCGCACGAAGTTAACAAAGGATACGACTATCCAGTCAAACATTTGCAATCAACTGATCAAACTGTCTTATCAATCGTATCATATCCATATCAAAGTGATCATTATCTTGTCTTAAACAGAAGAGGATACACTCGAAATCAGACAGGTCAGTCTTAAATGGGGTCCGCAACTTTATGAGATCAGACATTATCAACCATCACATCAAACAATTGAGAATGAAGGCACAAGGTCAGTATAGCTGCTGAATTTTGTCATTTGGCGACAGATATTGTTCCTATGCTACTCAAGGATGTCCACAAGTGACTAGAGGAGCTATGATGGGCATTATCTTTTTCTTTGTTTGTTGTTTGTGGTGTGAACCGATGAAATTCTAGGGAAATTTCTCTAGTGGGTGTTTGTGATAAGAGCCTTCACATCAAGGTGAAATCGCCACACATACGTCGACCCCTAATGCAATTCCCAGAATGGAGGGTTCACTCCTTGTCTGCTACGTGTTTGTTTCTTCAATGAGATATCTTTGCATCTTGGTTCCTTATACCCTGATGTGCTAAAGCTTCATTGTTCAATAATAAGGCTCAGTGATGAATATATATTGATGCAATAAAATATGTGACACAGGCTCGTGATTCATTCAATTTCATTCTCATGTTCATCTCATTTGCTTATTGATAGTTTGTTGATTTCTCATCTTCTATCTAAATCGCATTCTTTCTAACATTCTTTCTATCATCAATGTTTCTTTCTATCATTTAACTAACATTTCTTCAAAATGTATCTGAGTTAAAATTGGTTCAACTATTATCATACAAAAAACATTAATTAATAGAGTTCATTTGCATTTCATTATACATTTCATTTGCATTTCATTATAGAGTTCATTAGCATAACATTCATTATAGATTCCATTTGTATTTCATTATAGAGTCATTTGCATTCATTCAAATTTCATTTACATCATTACTACATACATGTACTACCATTGCATTTAGAATCATATAGAATTAAAATAGATATGCATCATAAAACTCATAGCATCATATAAAGCATACATGAAAAGCAAAACATACATAGATAATTACCAAAACCCGCATGCTATATATATAACTCAAAAATGATAATGTGTGTGAATACAATAAATAAGCCCGAAAGCTCAGATAACATGATCAACCAACACTGCCTCTGTCAGCAGGTGGATCCTGTCCACTAGATCCTGCCCTAGGATGTTGAGGTGGTCCCATAATGCCACCACTGCTAGTCCGTCGTGAAGTAGATCTGCTCAATCTCCTCCCCATGAATGCACTGAAGCTAGACTCTCTCTGACCCTCGGGGATGGCTCTCTCATATGCTTGTCTATAATAGATAGCCTCCTGCGTGGCAATGAAGTACCTATCTGCCTGGTCGCGGGCATCTGTACCTGCTCTAAAAAGTTGATCAAAGGCATCCATAATGATCTAACATGGTTGCACTGCCTCATCTCTCTCCCTCTAGAGACGAACTCGCTCAGCCTCAAGGGCACCATAATCTGCACGGTAGGTCTCTTGCTCGACATCTCGTCTAGCGACCTCATCCTCCAAGCTCTGGACCTGCGCCCTAAGAGTCTGCAGCTCATCCCCATCACCAGCCTCTCCTATCCCACCCTCTGTGGCAGACACATCCTCTAACTCTGGCATATCCTCATCATCATCCCCACCATTGCTGCTTGATGACTCTGAAGAATCATCGCTGTCCTCACTGCTAATAGACTTGGTGTCTCCACCAATGTCTACATCCTCATCTCCCTCATCTCCCTCTCCTCCCTCACCACCTCCCCCACCTCCCCCATCTCCACCACCTCCTCCCCCAGCTCCACCATCTCCTCCAGCTCTCTCCCCTGCGTCTATCCTCAACCACTGTCTAGGATGGTGAATCTGTTGTGCTGTAATAGGAACAACAGGATCGGTCAAAGGCACTAGCTCGTGCCTAGTAAACCATGTGTTGTACTCCGTCATCATCCCTGGATCCGCTCCACCTCTACCCCAACCCTAGAGTAATGGCTGTAGAGAATCAAACTCAGCAGAAGCAACATGTGGTTGAATGCACACACCCCAATCAGATACCTCTCGCGATACACGAGCAAAATAGGCAGTAACCACAGGTGTCACCTATACCTCACCAAATTGTCTGAGAACCCACCCTGGAAGATACATCTCAATAATCCGCTGGGTCTCAAAGGTGCTCCCAATAAGATATCTCTACTGTCGGCAGAAAGATAAGTGCACTACATCATCAGGCCAACCGGGGCAATCTAAGTAAGCTCTCCAAATAAAATGCTGCAATATGTCAAACTGATGTCTCCAGTACAAGATGTTGCCCGAACCCCTGTGTCTGATACCTGTTGTATACCGGAAGGCATAAGGCTCACCAGGATACAAGTCTACATGAATAATAGGCCTCGAAATAGAAATGTGTTCTCATGCCCATGTCTGAAGCAAAGTAACACCACAACTGGTAGAACGATATCCAAGATACACAATACCATGCATCTGATAATATAACATGGCAAGTAGACAAGGACCCCAAGCATACAGTCGATGATGCACAATCATATCATGGAGCACTCTGCCCCATCCAACTAGAAACCCATGACCTCGTATGTCAGGTATCAGTAAACCACCGACAATATCGCATAATACAATGGTCAGGTCATCATAGTCTAATCGGGCCCAAGGGATCTCATAATGGCCACTGATTTGCAAATCCTGAATCTCACTCTCAAAAAGTGCACATAGTCCAGCGATACCATCATCATGGTCATATACAACTCTCTCACCATGAATGGGAATACGCAGTATACACCATACACCCTCTAAGGTAATGGATGCCTCACCAATCGGAAGATGAAAAGAACAGGTCTTGGAATGCCACCGCTCTATCAAAGCTGTAATCATGGCCATGTTGGTCATAACCTCTAGCAAATGTAAAACATGGTATAGACCAAGCTATTGGATATGCTCGATCTCCTCATCCGGTAAGTCAGCTTGAAGATCAAGTCCACTAGGTCTGCTTTGTCAACAATATAACACTCCAATGTTCTCCTGCAACGAGAAAATGATCAAAATATCAGATATCGGATCCCAAAAAACTTAACTATTTTCAAACGCATGACAAAAAATTACACATACAATGAATGCGTGATAGTTATGGCTAATGTAGTACAAACATGACTCTTGTGTAACGATTAAAGCTAATGCGTAATGAAATGGGCGCATGCGTAACGATAAACTCTTATGTGTAATGATATCCAAGAATGCGGCATGTTAACAATAATGCATAACACTTAGGATGCATGCATAGCATTTGAAGCGTTTGCGGTACACTTAACACTAATGCGTGAAAATCAACAAGCGATTGCATAACAAAGAGCAAAAATTGATCATGGAATTTTTTTTTTTTGAAAAATAGGCATAAAACATGCATAATCAGGAAAAAAAATGGAAAAATACCATGTCGCCAGTCCCAGGAGGTCTCTGATATGAATGTACTCGGTCATATAGGTGCAATCGAGCTCTATAACCAGCCATGATGTTCAAATACTCAGAAAAAAGGACACAAATTGCAAAGAAAACCAAGGAATTATCAAAGTGCAAATGAGCAAATGAAAACCTAAAAATCTCTATTTATAGCTCAAAATTAGGGTTTTTTGACACCTCGATGCTCGTGGTCCCCGCTAGCTTCAAACACCTCGTAGCCTACTCAAACGATCTCAAAATCGCATGAAATTTCACACGCTGGCTCATTACACTAATATCAAAAACATGGTCTCAATTTTGGAATTTTCCGACCACCTTTTCCGAGGGGGCATATTTACACTATACAACAGTACCAAGGCATACTGGGGTAGAATTTTTCATTTTCTTTGAAACAATGTCGTTCTGACTTTGTCTCAAAGAGGGGCAAATGTAGACACCTAAAAATGTCTCATTGATCATGTACTAATTATTCCTCTAATTGATTAAATAATCTTTATTATTTAATTAATTCAATTAATCTATTTCTTCTAATTTCATATTTCCTCGTCATCTTATTAACTATTTTCTATTTTATCATCATTTTAATCATTTTAATCATTTTCTAAATATTAATTAAATATTTATTATTTAATTAATTCTAATTAATTCCCCAATTTAATTAATCTTTATTATTTAAATAAATTGTTAATTATTCAATTTCTATCTCTAATCATCTAATCATTCAACCCTCTTCTAAATATTAATTAAATATTTATTATTTAATTAATTGTGATTTAATTCTTTTAATTCAAATAATCTTTATTATTTAATTAAATTCCATTTCTAAATAATTAAATAGCTTCTTTAAATTATTTAATTAACTAATTAATTCTTCTAATTCTCCATGTCCAAATCCCCAAAGTCTAATTTCATTTAATTTCATATTCTTCTAATTTCTTCCAAATTCAATCACATGTGCATGATTTCAAAAACCAAATTGAAAATCAAAGTCAAGTTCTAAATATATTCAAATGCTAAATTGAATTAATAAATTCAATTATTTGAATTAAAATATCATGCAAAGATTAAATTGAAAATCTAAATCTAAATGCAAGCACATGCTAAATTAATTAATTCAATCAATTAATTAATTAAATCATTTATCTTTTCAACTTCTTTCAGTTAGCTTTTTCTAAATTAAGCTCTCTGTGTCATCTTCTTTATTTCCACCAATCATTCTTTGTCTTCCCTCAATCAACCTTTTCTCAATCAGTTAACTCAATTAATCTATTCAATCTATTGAGTTTCACTCCTACAATCAGCAGTTCAACTATCAATTTTCATTTCAGCTCACCTAAGTTCCACCTCTTGATCAATTTGTTCCACCTTTCAATCAATCTTCTCCAATTTTCTATAAATTGAGCATCCAATCTCCATTTTCAATAATCACGAACTTTGAATCTTTGTGTCACTTGCAGGTTACCAGCGCAATATCTGAGAGCCATCATACCATGAAGAGGAGAAGAGCAATGGAAGTTCTACGCAGTCACGGAATAGGGAGTTTTTGATTTGATTTGATGATTTATAATTTCTATTTCTTAATTGTGTTATTTCATTGTATTGTTTGTTAAATTCTGATTAGGATAGAGACTCATGATTTCCCTTGTTTCTAATTGATTACTTTGTTAATAGAAGATGAATTTTGCATCCCACAGGAACTATTTCCAATGGCTGTAGGAATAGACAATAGCAGAAACAACTACTACAAAAGTACGAAAACTAACCGAAACATACAAAGGATTACTCACCAAGTGGGCCCCCTTGAGTGAGTATCTCCAGAACTTCAGATTACAATTGTTTAAGCATTCAAAATCATATTGATCTCTTTATTTCATCTTGACTGTGAAAAATACATAAAATACCAGAAGACTGTTGTTACCGCGTCATTTTTCCTTTGTAATAGGGACAAATTCCTTTTTAAAATTCCTTTCCGATTCCTAGTCTTTCTTGTAATACCTCGGTTCAGCTCTTAGTCCATTTGTAAATCGTCTTTCAATAAAAAATGTCGAGTTTTAGTAATTGGTTGAACTCTGTGAACACTTTGAACCATCTTGAATCAGGTTCAACAGGTTCATTTAGGTTCCACAGGTTCCTAGGTGTTCAAGAGATTTTTCATACTAACATTTTCTTTAAGTGTTTTGCAGCGGCTCTTTAAGGGTTTTTGTTCGATGATGTTTTATGTCATCTCTCTCCTAGCGTTGAACTCATTGAACCAAGTTCAAAAGGTTCAAACGTGTTCAACATGTTCAACATAGCACAAATTGTCAACAGCTTGGCATAATTAATATTCTCAACAAAAAATTTTCCCTGAGCGTGGCGTACACCTTGAACTACTTGAACTCCAATGAAGTTTGTTCAAGATGTTCATATGTGTTCGAAGTTGGTGGGTCCCATGGGTTAAATGATTTGATGGTGCATTGATTGCCAAATATGAGGAAGGTGAACCATGTCTTAAGTGATGTCAATCCTTAGCTTTTCGAAGTAAGTAATCATTTCGGGAACTGGTGGTTACTTCAAAAATGCCGCCATGCATTTAATGCATGTGTGCGATGTCCAATCCACAAATTTAGCACACTCAAACTAACAGTTGGAGTTATTGCACTTAATAGTTTCATATCATTGCCCTCGCTATAAAGTATGAAGGGTTAATTCTTTGAAAATTTGTTCCTTGCTGCTGCGGTGTTATTTTTCCTAGATAGAAGTATCAATCACCGATAGTCGTCTGGTTGCTCAACTGTGACGGTGAGTCCCTTTCTTGTTCTTTCCAGTAATTTTTGCCTATATTTCTTCTCTCATAGTAGGGTTGCTGCAACAAAATAAGGCTTATCACTTTGCATTATGAAGTCCACACTGAACTTGTTCGGGAATGTTTTTAGCTTAGCATGCACAAAGCCCATAGTTAGCGATACCGACCTTAAAGGGGAAAATTTTGAAGTTCTAAAAGAAAGGGTATTCAAGGGAATTGATGGTTCTTTTGGTGTGGAGATTTCGAGTGGCGGTTTCATAGAGGTAGCAACTTTTCCCCCAGCTATCCCGTGCCCAGAATTGGTTAGGGAATGTATTGCTAGGTATGATCCAGTCTCTGAGACCATTATAAGAGATGATGGTGAAACCCTTCTTGCTATAAACCATGAAGTAATTTCCTCTGTCTTCAAGATACCTGATTACCAGTTCTCCAATTTTTCCCCTACTCAGTCAATCACCGAGTTCAACGCGGACAAAACCGGACACCGAAATAATGTAGCAAAATACTGGCTGAAGGTTCCTCAAAGGGGTGGTTCCAGGTTGCCCAAGAATCCCAATAAGAATCACATGTTGCCTCACATTCACGATGTCATGTTTTTTTTGCACCGAGTCAGAGGCTTTGCAGAAGCCTACAGTTTCGACGACTGGATTTATTGCTATGTGCAACTAGTGCTAGAGGGGAAGCAATACCTTGATTGGGCGGAATTGATTGTTGATTCAATGAGGGATCAAGTATGGCCAAACAATTTAAGAAAAAATTCTTCATGTCTTCGTATCTTGTATATTGTTTGGCGTGTGTTAAGGATTTAGTTGGAATACCACGACACCTCACTGAGGAGGATGTTCCCGTGTATGATTTCTACCCCATGCTGCAAAAGGATAATGTCTTGCAGGATTTCAGAAGGGTACGCAATGCTTTTCTGGGTGACTTGTGTTATGAATTGAAAAGTATGAAAACCAAAAGAATCTTCGAGGATGCGCAGACATTGATAAGGAGGTTTGGCAGTTTCTTTATCCAGTTTCCTCATTTCTGCTATATAAGAATAGGCGGCTTTGAAGAGGAACCCTTCAAACTCCCTCATTATTGTTCAGATTGCTTTGTTTTAGCGGAGATATGTAGGCAGCTGACCTCTGTGGTTAAAAAGGCGCAACCCAAGGATACATGGGAGGGTCATTTTCCCATCCAATTAGGTGTGTTGTCCTACAATTCAATGTCGGATGCCTTGAGCATTGGAGCAGATCTCAAGAACTTCAACTTTCCCCTGTATCCCGAAAGAAAAGGTTTCGATAATAAGGGTTTTTCTCGAAGTCTTGGTCTAATGCCATATCTCCCAATGCCACAGTTAGAGGACTTCTGGGAAGATTGTATTGATGAACTCGAGGTGTTCAAAAGGGGAAACATGAGGATGGTATTAGAACAAGTTATTTCACTTCAGGTAAAGTTGGACATTAAAGGGCTCGAAGAGGACTATCTAGAACTGTTTGAACCCGGATACTTAGCCCGTGCAGAAAGTGAGATGCCTTCAATTAACTAGAACGAGGAAGAGGAAGATGATATACAACTAAGAACCAAAGGAGTTTTGGAGAGAACTGCGGCGTGGGTTGCTAGGAAGAAAGAAGTGAAATTCGGCATCAAGTCTAATTCTGCGAGAAGTAATGAGGTTCCTCTGCATTCACCAAAGTGTTTTTCTAAGAATGCTTCTATGCCTGTTCATGCAGGTAAAAATAAAAAGCTGCCTCAGGTTAGACACAAGTCTAATTCAGCTTTGGATTTCTGTACTCCTCGACATACCCGGTCACGAAGTGTTGCTCAGAGAAGGATGGATCATGTTAAGGATGCAGAGGTGAAGGATACGATTCTTTATACTCAAATATTTGAAGTTAAAGACCTGGATAGCGATGTTGCAAATGCCCTGGACTCCCATACGGTAACCATAGTTATGACACCACCTTCCAAAGCCATTGAAGGAACAACCAGTTCCAATACAACTCCCAAGTGGTTAACCACTTCGGTAAACAAAAAGCGGAATTTCCTTCCTGTGACTATTCCAATTAAGGAGATGGTCGTGAAATATACTGAGAAGCGGGCCCAAGCCGAAAAAGTTCAAAACTGCTGCTCGTCTGGGTAATGATGAAAGAACCGGAAAATGGGTCGCTGAAATTGCCTCATACAAGCCCAAGGATGAAAACAAGGAGGCCAGTGCAGATGATTTTGAGATCACTAAGGTGGAGCTGGGAAATATGAGTAGGGACTCAAACAATCATTTCTTCCAGGTATCGGCAAAGAAAATGCTCACCAGATTGGAGAAAGATGGGCGAGAAAAGAGAGAGCTAAAGGGACACATAAATATTCTTGCTCAGTTCATCGACATCATTGGTTGTTTTGGGGCACTCCCTATATCTCATGCTACGGAGAACTTTGACCCAACTTCACCAGAAAATAAAAAGTTAATGAGTCGGGTTCAATGGGCCAGAAGTATTGCAGAGGCCGTGGAGAGATGGATTGAAGGAATAGTCAAGGATGGAGAGAAGTATATCACTGACTCCCGGAAGTTATGTGATGAAATACAGAGCATCATCACAGAAGTTCAAAATCAAATCTCGCCATGGGTGAAAGAGGAACACAAATGGGAGAACGTCTTGTCAATGTTCACGAAAATAGAAGAGTATGGAGTTACCCGATTTTTGATAGAACATTCAATCAAATTGGTGATAGATGAATGCCAGCTCTTTGTGCTGAAGAAGACCATAATGTGGCGGGTGCTTACCTTCAAATCTGTGATCTCTGAGGCTAAGACTTGTGTATGAACTCTAAGATCTCCAATGCAGTATTGTTAATGACAACAAGGTGGTTAACCCTGACCATGATTGGTAGTTGGGAATTTGCGGGCTGAACATGCAGGATGCGATAAAAATTTTCCGAATATACCTGGAGAAAATCAAAGCCAAGGGTAATTTCACTCTTGAGGATATAACATGGGTTGCTCGGATTGAGTCTATGACATTTATTGGTAATGATCAGTTACCAAAACATGCCGTAAAGATGGTAAAACACCGGTGGGACAAAGAAGCGATGAAGGCAAAGCTCAATGCGATTAGGGTTCCGAACCAATCTATAATCCAAGAACTCACGACCGCCCACGACGCCCAAGAAAGTGGAGAAGAAGATGATGATGGGAAAGCGGCATAATGCGTTGATCCAGGCTCCAATTTTGTTTATGTAATTTTCATATTTATGCAAAGACTTCGGAACATCTATTCCAAATATATCTTGTTAGTTTCATAACTGTTTGGGGAGGTTAAGTTTTTAGGGAGACCTCCCCTGTTCTAAAGACTATAAATTAAAGGAAGATAGATAGAATACAAGTTAGATTATGTAAAGAAATTTAGTTAATTTTTGGGTTTGAGATTCTTTTGTTCTGTAAAAATCCTGTGGGAAGGAAGGATCAAATTTGTTTTGAAATCTGGAATTACATATATATATATATATATATATATATATATATATATATATGTATATATATATATATACATATATACATATATATATATATGTATATATACATATACATATATATATGTATATGTATATATATATATATATATATATATATGTATATATATATATAAAAGATCATACTATTTTTGGGAGAAGGAAAATGTCTGGGTTTTGAATCTGTGTAAACACATATCTTTGTATATGCTTATCTAATCAAACAATAGTAATGACCTTTCTATTGCAGAAAATTATTATTTTTCTATTACTCCTTCCTATGAGTGTTTGTTTTTAGGAAAAGATTTGTGCTTGAGAATAGATTTGGTTTCTATTATCTGTTCTTTTCTTATCGAAATTGTTGAAATGGTGTTCTGAACTTTGTTTTGGTTACTTCCATCTCTTGTATTGAAAAGATTGGAAAGATAGTTTTTCTCAGAAATATGTGTAAAATATTGGCCTCTCATCCAAGAATGAAGTAGGCAACCTTACATGCTTTCAGGTTAAAAGCATACTACTCAAATAAAATTAATTAGATTATTCCTTGAATAACTAAAATAGGGAGCTATATCTATGGAAAATTTAGAGGGAAGTGGTTTATATAACACTTGCCCAATTGTTTAGTTGAATACTTGTCTTTAAAAGAAGGCGACAAAGTTTGAAATTGATCATTTTAAGAAAGGCAAAATCCATTCACTAACAAATTTTTGGCGACTCTGCCGGGGATTGAACAAAACAGGCTTGCTTTGTCTAAAACAGATTCCCAGAGTACAGGAATATTGTTGGGTTTGAAAGAATTGTTGAAGATCTGAGAACCCTAGGGGTAACAACACTAGATTCTCGTCCTTATACCAGATCACAGAGGAGAGAGGGAATAATTGATAATTGTTTTGAAGAATTGCAAGGGTTGTCATTTGCCACAAATTTTACTCTTAAAAGAAACGCTAAAAGTAGGTCTTCCTCTCCTGTCAGAACTACTCCTATACCTTCTTCTTCAAACCCTTGGCAAGCACTAATGCTTACTAAGTTCAAACCCCTCCTCTAGTTACCATTTATGCTATGTTCATTATGGCCCAACCATGGGGTGCCGATGTCGGACCTCTTGCTCTCGAAGCTCATAATCCACTTCCAAAAGGGGCGAGGGATGTCCTACCTAAGTATAATGGAGATGGAAAAGTCTCAGTTGAAGAGCACTTGAATTCTTTCAATGTAGCCACTGGGATTTTGGCAGTCCAATATGAAGATGTGGTTGTTAGGCTTTTTGCCTGAACTCTTACTGAGGGGGTAGTAGATTGGTTCAGTCATCTGTGAGCAGGAACCATAACCGACTAGCAAACAATGAAAACCGCTTTTGAGAAAAGGTTCAAAAGCGCTGATGATGAACACTCTTTACTGGCTCAACTCACACAAATGAAAAAAGAAATTCATGAGCCAATGAGGGACTATGTAGCCAGGTACAATAAGATTATCCACAAAATCCCTCAGGCTAAAAGACCAACCACTGATAATCAACAATGTTTCTTCATAAACTCCATGCCTCCTGATGTAGGTTTCCACCTTAGAAGAAACAGGTCGGCTGATCTTGAGACTGCACAAAATGAAGCTATACAACTTGAAGATGATCTAATAACAACCCGAAAATGGAGGAAAGATGTACAAACTCCTCAAGGTCAACCCCAGACATCCACCTCTTCCACTGACCTAGTTGTTCAATGGCTTGTCAACGATATGATTGCTTTGAAGAGGTAGATACCGAAACCCGAAAATTCATACCCGCAACCTTATCAAGATATAAGCAAAAAAACTCCAAATCAGTATAACTATGGACGATCATTGCAATTGCCCACTGCTCCACAAAGATTGCAAATAGAGGCTCCTCCTAACAAGGGTGCCATGTGTTCATTTCATCTTACCACAGACCATGATGGGGGTTCTTGTCCTGATATGATAAGACATGTTCAAATGCAAAACACAAAGGATGAATTAGGTGAGTTCACTGAAGCAGAGAAGATTCAAGAGGTACCTAGTGACTCTGGATCAATTTACCTCGAATATGAGTCGGATTCAGAAAGAGGTAGTAATATTTTGGCAACCCTTGAAGATCCTACATGTGCGATCCTTACAAGGAATCAATGAACTTCCCAATCTTCCCCTTTTGTGAACCCTTCTGGAGGTAATTTCAAAGGTAAAGATCTCCCAAATAGTAGCTTTCCCTCTCATTCGAAGACTCCTAAAGTTAGGATTTTGCAAAGGAATCATGAAGATAAAAATAGCTCTTCTTCTTCCTCCTCCTTTGACATCATCGAATTTTGTAAAGCTTCTACTGTTCAACTTTCCACTACTAAGTATTTAAAACTAAACCCGAAAGAACTAGATAAGTTGGTCAAGTATGTTAAAGGAGACTCTTCTTCGGAGTCCTCGGTGCACAGATGTGTGGAGAATAGTGATTTGATTGCTGCTGAAAAATCTTCATCTGTTTCATGCCCATTAGATAACTTGGTTGATCCCTATGCTTTTCATAATGCTGAAAATGGGCTTGAGATTGAGGTTCTGAAACCTGAACCTTTCTACATATCCCTCCTCCTGAATGGTCCAAAGCTTAGCAATTGCATAATAGATTCAGGAGCATCAGACAACATAATGCCTTCATCTGTTGCTAGATCTTTAGGTTTAACTCTCACAAAAACATTTGTGAGATGTTGTTCAATGGATGGGAAATAGGTTCCTCTTATTGGACAGGTAAAGGATGTCTAGACAGTGCTAGCAGCATGCCTTGATAAAAGAGTTAAATTGACTATCTTGGTTGCTGATATTCCTACAAGTTACAAGATGCTCTTGAGTAGAACTTTTTGTAAGGACCTTGGAGGTGAAATCAAGATGGACTGGTCTAAAGCTATTATTCCCCTTGGAAAATAGAAAATCAAGCTTGAACCTGAGCCAAAAAATAAGTACACTGTCTTTCCTTCGGATAACCCTAAAGCCCAGATTCTGTTTCAAGAATGCGAGTTTGGAAACTATCTCATCCTTGCACCTAGCGAAAGAGAACCTAAAGAAGTAGTTGATGAACTTGGCCGGTTGTGGCAGATGGAATTCGATAGAAGTTGCACCAACTTTGGCTCTAGAGCAGGGGTAGTTTTACTGTCACCTAATGGTAACATTTTTCCTTTTTCTTTCAAGTTGGATTTTAAGAATACTAATAATACTGCAGAGTATGAGGCATTATTGTTAGGATTAAATGAGGCTAGATGTAAAGGTATCAAATTGCTCAAAGTTAAAGGTGATGCAGAGTTGATTGTCAGACAAGTGAGGAATGTCTATATTGTCAGATTGAGACATTATAGAAATAGGGTTTGGGATGAGATAGAATTCTTTGATGCTTTCTCGATTGAATCCAGACCAAGGGATCAAAACAGTAGGGCAGATTCGTTGGTTGTTTCAGCTTCTCTTTTGTTGCCGCATCCAGACTTTAAGGATAGTTCATATAGGATTGAAATGATTTATAGGCCTAGTGTCCCTGATAATGTAAATCATTGGCAAGTATTCGATGCAGATGCTCAGATCAAAGACTTTTTGGAATGTGTTCAGTCATTCTCCCAATCATATTTTGAAGGTTCTGAAAATAACTGTAAGGAGTTTAGTCCAAACCCGGATGTTGATCCCACAAATAGTTTTATTCAGCTTAAAGGCAACAAAATTACGAAAGGGCTAGTGACTCTGGAGAGATTTTCACCCAGGATGATGTGTTCATAGGCAAGAAATTCCCCAAGGATGACCGGAAAGGAAGTTGCGAGGAAATAAATCTGGGCGATGAGTCCAACCCTAAAGAAGTAACAATTGGCAAGTGTTGTTCTCCGGAAAAAATGAATACTTGGCGCACTACTGAAACAATACATTGATGTATTCGATTGGTCCTACGATGATCTGAAGGAGTTTAGAGATGGGCATTTTCAGCATCAAATTCCGTTGAAGCCAGGCGTCTCTCCCTTCAGACAAAAATTGAGAAATTTCAACCCTATAATGGCAGATGCAATTTTTAAAGAGGTTGATAAAATGCTTAAGGCCAGAATCATATATCTAATTCATCATTCTACTTGGGTAGTGAACATTGTGCCCGTAAGGAAGAAGAATGGGGAGATTCATATTTGTGTGGATTTCCGCAATTTGAATTAGGCAAGTCTTAAGGACAACTACTCTTTACCCAATATGGATCATATTCTGCAGACGGTATCCGGGTTAGAGATGATGTCGATGTTAGACGGTTTTTCTGGTTACAATCAAATTAGTGTTGCAAAGCATGAACAACACAAGATGACATTCATCACTTCGTGGGGAACATTTGCATATAACCGTATGCCTTTCGGTTTAATAAATGCCAGAGCCACCTTTCAAAGGGCTATGGATTCCTCTTTCAAGGATTTTCGAGACAAAATTATTGTTGTTTACCTGGATGACCTGATGGTATTTTCTAAAGAGAGGAAGAACCATCTCAAGGATTTGAGGGCAGTTCTGCAGTGTTTTCGAGAGCATGGAATCTCCCTGAACCCAAAGAAGTCAGTTTTTTGTGTCACGGAGGGCAAATTACTAGGACACATTGTTTCAAAGGAAGGAGTCAAGATTGATCCTGAGAGAGTTAATGCAATTCAACATCTCAGTTTACCTTCAAATAGGATTGGAGTAAGGTCTTTCTTTGGTCAAGTGAATTTCTTAAGGAGGTTCATTCCGAAGTTTGCAGAAACTACAAAACACATCATCAGCTTGTTGAGTGAACAACATCCTTTCAAATGGACTGAAGAGGCCAAAGAAGCTTTTGAAAGAATCAAGGTTTCAGTTGCTAATGCACCAACTCTCATCAACCCGGATTTCAAAAAGAATTTCATCATATATTGCTATGCCTCATAACACACGATGTCTGAAATACTGTTGCAAATGGATGAGTCTGGGGCCGAAACACCTATAGCATTCATGAGTGTTTCACTCAAGAAGCATGAGCTTAAGTATTCACTCTTGGAGAAACACACCTTTGCTGTGGTCAAGGCAGTGAAACAATTTTGATATTACATTCTGCACTCTCACTCCTTGGTTTTTGTTCTAGACTCTGCAATGAAAAGCATTTTAACTCAGCAAGAGGTCAGACTCAACAAAAGAGCAACTTGGGTAACAAAATTCCAGGAATATGATCTAGACATTTTCCCTACAAAGACAGTCAAAGGACAAGGCTTATGCATGTTAATAGTAGAAAATGAGATGGAAACAGAAGCAGAATTACCATTAACTCTTTTTGTTGGATTGCAGGATACCCGGTTCTCTGATGTGGCCTATTATTTGACTTATGGCAGCTACCCAAGTCATTTGTCAGTAAAGGAACAAAGGAATCTTAAGTTAAAGGCCGCTAAGTATGTTATTTGGCAGGATGTTTTGTACAAAAAAGGTTTGGATGGAACATACTTAAGGTGTGTGGATAAGCCTCAACAACAAAAACTTCTGGAAGTCTATCATGGTGAAGCTTGTGGCAGACACTTCTCATCCTCTGTCACTGCTTTCAAAATTTTAAGGAATTGCTTTTATTGGCTTGGCATATTTTGAGATGCGTATATTTATGTTAAAGAATGTGAGAAATGCCAACTCTTTTCCGGGAAGCCACATTTAGCGGCTCTGCCTTTAAGGCCTATGGTAATTGATGAACCTTTCAGACAGTGGGGAATTGATTTCATTGGGCCGATAAACCCTCATTCCAGTGCTGGTCATATGTATATTTTGACAGCAACTGACTATTTTACCAAGTGGGTGGAGGCCATTCCCACTAAAAAGACAAACTCAGAGGTTGTGTGTAACTTCCTCAAAGATTGCATCCTAGTCTGTTTCGGGGTTCCCCAAAAGATTGTTGCAGATAACGCATCGTATTTCTCTTCTGAGGAATTAACCATGTTTTGTTATGAACATCAGATTACTCTCTCACATTTCTCTGATTAATTTCCATAGGGTAATGGACTGACAAAATCAAGCAACAAGAACCTGATAGCGATTATGAAAAAGTTGGTTGACGAAAATGCTCGGAATTGGCATAAGAAGGTTTATGAAGCTTTGTGGGCAGACATAATCACACCTAAAAGAGCCATTGGAATGACACCTTTTGAGCTTGTGTATGGGATTGGTGCAAAACTTTCTTTACCCTTGGAATTGTCAGCAGCCAAGCTGCAGACAATAGTGGAGGATTCTTTCTTTCAGAATGCTTTAGAAAAGAGGTTTATGTACCTAATGAAGTTGGATGAAGAAAAAGAGATGTTGGTGGACAGAATTACAGAACATTAGAGCAGGGTGAAAAATATTTTTGACATGAGAGCTTGTCCAAGAGGTTTCCTTGAAGGAGATGAGGTACTGTTATGAGATAAACGGAAGGAACCAAAGGGTGCACATGGTAAATTTGACTCATTATGGAAGGGCCCATTTAGGATCTATGAAGTGGTGGGACAAAATGCTTTTAGACTGAGCTATTCTGATGGAACGCTTATGCCCTATACCTATAATGGGCAAGATCTCAAGCTTTACAAACTGTGAGTCCTGTGGTCAAGAATTTTTGTATATAGTAGATTAGGTGTTTTGTTTCAAGTGTCTATTTAGGTGTAAGTCTCCTTTATTCCCCTATTTGCCTTTGGTCCTGCAAAACCAGAGATTCAAAGTTCTTTGCATTTTTCTTCATAAACTGCAATCTCCAGTCAGAGCCAATGTTACTGCGTCATTTTTCCTTCATGATAGGGACAAATTCCTTTTTAAAATTCCTTTTGGAGTCCTAGTCTTTCTTGTAATACCTCGGTTCAGCTCTTAGTCCGTTTGTAAATTGTCTTTCAATAAAAAATGCCGAGTTTTAGTAATTGGTTGAACTCTGTGAACACTTTGAACCATCTTGAATCGAGTTCAACAGGTTCATTTAGGTTCCACAGGTTCTGTAATAACCCACCATAATTAACTCAACAAAATTGACCATTCTTTTTTTTTTGTGTTTAATTTAATCATTATGTTTGATTCAATTGCATACTCTGGGCATCCATCCATTTGGATTAGGCATTCATCCATCTGGGATGAGCATCTAACCATACGGGTTAGGCATTTGTCCATACAGGACATAAGATTTCATCTATCCAGTACGGGATAGGCATCTACCCATATGGGGTAGGCATCTATCCAATCGGGATAGGGGGTGCTCTGGCCAGAGACTTAGACTCATCAGGACCATTCGGGTCCTGAGCCACTCACTAAGTACTACACTCTTCTAACAGAAGTGCACCGAGGTCACCATCCTTAGGAGTAATTAAATAACATAATACAAGCTTGAATTCCACCTCGGAATTTGGCTTAAAGCTTCGAAAAGTCAAGCAAATCCATACGGGATTCCTTCCGAGTATGCATTGAATTATTTATTTCCAATTTAATTATCTTTATCTTTCAAAATAGGATTCTTACTCAATCCTTCCTTTACCAAGCCTAGACCCCACCCACGAACGCCTAAGTACGAGGGACAAATCCATCCCAAGACTGCCTACATACTCGCTTTGACACGGGATCAAGGCATAAAGTATGTAGTTCTATTTTCTACTCTATGGTTTGATGTAAACTAATTAGTGGGTACGCAACCCTTTCTAGGGTCAATGTCCTAGACAGTTTCTCTGCGGTTGCTACCCACGATGGTAGCGCTTAAGCAAAGGCTCAAGATGGCCTATTGCTTGTGGCCTAAAACAACTAGATCCTAATTCTTATCATGAGTGTCACCCTTGACCAATTGCCAATCAACAATAATTCTTCGAGATTAAATCAGTTTATAAAAGCATTTCACTCATCATCCCAATAGGGGTTTACTATAGTTTAACTCGGCGAATGAAAGAACGTTTTAGAATTATCTTATTAAATTATCGATCCAAGGGGGATTACCCGCCCCTTGGATTTTAACTTCCAAGTGTCCCTTATTACTCCCCAAAGATTTATAGGGGCGATGCCACAGACGTCATTGATGTAGCTTTATTAGGCGTTAAGTGCAATAGTTCAACACGACGACATTACCCGTAAGCGTGATCCAGAGGCACCGTATATACCTAACACTACTAATTTTTGGTTTTCCAACTTCCTTTATTTAAATTTCTAACTTATGATAACATCATGCTTGAAAAATAATTATGAATTTAGACATTGCAAGGCTCAATTAATTGAGATAACTACTTGATGAATTGCATGGAATAAAAGCCATAACTAACATTATTTATTATTCAAAACTTGAAATATAACTTTGCATAATAATAATGATTGGGAAACTTGCATAATAATAACGATTAGGAAACTTGCATAATAATAACGATTAAGAACTTGCATAAATATATTTAAACATATAACTTGCATGAAGAAGGGATTACCAATAATTGAAATCAACGTAAAGACATTTGCATGAAGCGAAGGTAGGGTAAGTTACTTGCGAGAATATCACTTATAAAACCACTAATCCCAACATAGAATTTAGCTTCAATTATTTAATACCGATTAATTGCTAAGTGGATCAAAAGAATCTAATAATAAAATTTGGCATAATTTTAATTACAATTTATAAATGGCTAAAACTAATTAAAAATTAAAAAAATTATCTAAGTTAAAATTTTTATTAAACTAAAAGAATTTATTTAAACTAAAACTTTATGTACATAAAAAAAGTGTCTAACAAATGTCATTTGCCAAAATTTAGAATTGAATTGGCATTAATAAAGGGAAATGGGAGTGGGACCCCACGGGTCCCCTCCACTACCCTGCGGCCACTGCTGCAGCAATGACTGCAAGCTAGTGGGGGGTATCGTTACGGTATCACTCCCTGCGGAGTAATAACTCCGTCCTTCGCCTACGAGCCGGTACGCATAGGCACTTTATCGTGCAGTATAACATCAATCACTTTGCATAAATTTATTATTACATAATGCATAAAAATTTATAAATACTATATGTGTATATATATATATATATATATATATATATATATATATATATATAAATTATATTTTTATGTATAAAGTTTCTAGTTTAATTTTATTTAAGCACAGAGAGTAGAATTAAACAAGAATATGAGAGGTAAAATATTAATGTAAACAATAAGAATTTACTTATAGGAGTAAACAACACAAAGAGTTATTCGCAGAGGGATTCATTCCTTAGTTTTCAATTTTTTCTAGTGAGAAGTAGATAACCAGACTCAAACATTTAAGGAACCAAATGAGAATATCACAGAGAATTATTCACAACGAAATCTATCCTTTCATTGCAACTAATTTTCACAGAGAAAATATGTATAACCAGGTAATGGAATCAAATGAGATTATCACAGAAGATTATTCACAACGAAATCTATCCTTTCATTTCTACTAAATTTCATAGAGAAATTATATATAATCAGATAATGGAATCAAATGAGATTATCACAGAGGATTATTTATAGCGAAATCTATCCTTTCATTTCTGCTAAATTTCACAGAGAAATTATATATAACCAGATAATGGAATCAAATGAGATTATCGCAAAGGATTATTTACAGCGAAATCTATCCTTTCATTTCTACTAAATTTCACAGAGAAATTATATATAACCAGATAATGGAATCAAATGAGATTATCACAGAGGATTATTTACAGCGAAATCTATCCTTTCATTTCTACTAAATTTCATAGAGTAATTATATATAACCAGATAATGGAATCAAATGAGATTATCACAGAGGATTATTCACAGCGAGATCTATTAAAAGGCTGAGATTCAGATTTCTATTTGAAAAACCAGAGAGATGAATTAGAGGGAGGAAATAAAGATTGATCTAATCTAGTTCTCAGCAAGGAATTGAAACAAGATTTTTACTAATCTAATTCGCAGCAAGAATAAGATGCATGATTCAAAATAAAATAAAATAAATAAGAAAAAAAAAAACCTAGATACTTGCAATTGATGTAGAAACCCCTATGAATCCTTCAATTAGCCTCCCTTGATCCTTCAAGCTTGGGAAAATTTCTCCAAAGCAACCTTAGCTATGCTCCAAAATGAAATATGACTACCAAAAACAATTTTTTTGAGAAAAGAATTTCTTCAAGGAATAACCAACTCCTATTTTTGAAAACTTGCATATCATTTATAAGAAAAATCCCTCTCTTCCACTATCTTGAAAATTTAATTAAAAGGGAAATTCTTTCCCAATTTTGGACTTCATGCAAATTGATTAGACTTAGTGGAGGAGTTACATGCAAGGTGCTAGAGAATCCTCTAGAAGCTTCTTATTCTTCCTACAACATGTGCCATAATTGGATGTGGAAAAGTAAATAAATAAATAAGAAAAATGTATATTTTCCATGTGTGTGTGTGTGTGTTTTATTATTTTATCCTTTTATAATATTCATTCAATCATTTAAATAGCTTATCCAAAAATATAATAGAGTTTGTATTTTAAATCCAAAAGTGATAAAGGAGGGTTGTGACAGGTTCCTAGGTGTTCAAGAGATTTTTCATACTAACATTTTCTTTAAGTGTTTTGCAGCGGCTCTTTAAGGGTTTTTGTTCGGTGATGTTTTATGTCATCTCTCTCCTGGCGTTGAACTCATTGAACCAAGTTCAAAAGGTTCAAATGTGTTCAACATGTTCAACATAGCACAAATTGTCAGCAACTTGGCATAATTAATATTCTCGGCAAAGATTTTTCCCTGAGCGCAGCGTACACCTTGAACTACTTGAACTCCAAAGAAGTCTATTCAGGATGTTCATATGTGTTCGAAGTTGGTGGGTCCCGCGGGTTAAATGATTTGATGGTGCATTGATTGCCAAATATGAGGAAGGTGAACCATGTCTTAAGTGACGCCAATCCTTGGCTTTTCGAAGTAAGTAATCATTTCAGGAACTGGTGGTTACTTCAAAAACGCCGCCATACATTTAATGCATGCGTGTGATGTCCAATCCACAAATTTAGCACACTCAAACTAACAATTGGAGTTATTGCACTTAATAGTTCCATATCGTTGCCCTCGCTATAAGATATGAAGGGTTAATTCTCTAAAAATTTGTTCCTTGTTGTTGCGGTGTTATTTTTCCTGGATAGAAGTATTAATCGCCGATAGTCGTCTAGTTGCTCAACTGTGAAGGTGAGTCCCTTTCTTGTTCTTTCCAGTAATTTTTGCCTATATTTCTTCTCTCATAGTAGGGTTGCTACAACAAAATAAGTCTTATCACTTTGCATTATGAAGTCCACATTGTACTTGTTCGCGAATGTTTTTAGCCTAGCATGTACAGAGCCCATAGTTAGTGATACCGACCTTAAAGGGGAAAATCTTGAAGTTCTAAAAGAAAGGGTATTCAAGGGAATTGATGGTTCTTTTGGTGTGGAGATTTTGAGTGGCGGTCTCATAGAGGCAGCAACTTTTCCCCCAGCTATCCCGTGCCCAGAATTGGTTAGGGAATGTATTGCTAGGTATGATCCAGTCTCTGAGACCATTATAAGAGATGATGGTGAAACCCTTCTTGCTATAAACTGTGAAGTAATTTCCTTTGTCTTCAAGATACTTGATTACCAGTTCTCCAATTTTTCCCCTGCTCAGTTAATCACCGAGTTCACTGCAGATAGAACCAGACACTGAAATAATGTAGCAAAATACTGGCTGAAGGATCCTCAAAGGGGTGGTTCCAAGTTGCCCAAGAATCCCAATAAGAATCACATGTTGCCTCACATTCATGATGTCATGATTTTGTTGCACCGAGTCAGAGGCTCTGCAGAAGCCTACAGTTTTGACGACTAGATTTATGGCTATGTGCAGCTAGTGCTAGAGGGGAAGCAGTACCTTGATTGGGTGGAACTGATTGCTGATTCAATGAGGGAGCAATTGAGTATGGCCAAACAATTTAAGCAAAAAAATTTCATGTCTTCGTATCTTGTATACTGTTTGGCATGTGTTAAGGATTTAGTTGGAATACCACGACAACTCACTGAGGAGGATGTTCCCGTGTATGATTTCTACCCCATGCTGCAAAAGGATAATGCCTTGTAGGATTTCAGAAGGGTACACAATGCTTTTCTGGGTGACTTGTGTTATGAATTGAAAAGTATGAAAACCAAAAGAATCTTTGAGGATGCGCAGACATTGATAAGGAGGTTTGGCAGTTTCTTTATCTAGTTTCCTCATTTCTGCTAGATAAGAATGGGCGGCTTTGAAGAGGAACCCTTCAAAATCCCTCATTATTGTTCAAATTGCTTTGTTTTAGCGGAGATATGTAGGCAGCTGACCTCTGTGGTTAAAAAGGCACAACCCAGGGATAAATGGGAGGGTCATTTTCCCATCCAATTAGGTGTGTTGTTCTGCAGTTCAATGTCGGACGCCTTGAGCATTGGAGTAGATCTCAAGAACTTCAACTTTCCCCTATATCCCAAAAGAAAAGGTTTCGATAATAAGGGTTTTTCTCGAAGTCTTGGTCTAATGCCATATCTTCCAATGCCACAGTTAGAGGACTTCTGGGAAGATTGTACTGATGAACTCGAGGTGTTCAAAAGGGGAAACATGAGGATGGTATTAGAACAAGTTATTTCACTTTAGGTAAAGTTGGACATTAAAGGGCTCGATGAGGACTATCTAGAACTATTTGAACTCAGATACTTAGCCCATGCAGAAACTGAGATGCCTTGAATTAATTGGGACGAGGAAGAGGAAGATGATATACAACTAAGAACCAAAGGAGTTTTGGAGAGAACCGCGGCGTGGGTTGCTAGGAAGAAAGCAGTGAAATTAGGCATCAAGTCTTATTCTGCGAGAAGTAATGAGGTTCCTTTGCGTTCACCAAAGCGTTTTTCTAATAATGCTTCTATGCCTGTTCATGCAGGTAAAGATAAAAAGCCGCCTCAGGTTAGACACAAGTCTAATTCAGCTTTGGATTTCTGTACTCCTCGACATACCCGGTCACGAAGTGCTACTCAGAGAAGGATGGATCACGCTAAGGATGCAGAGGTGAAGGATACGATTCTTGATACTCAAATATTTGAAGTTGAAGACCTGGATAGCGATGTTGCAAATGACTTGGACTCCCATACGGTAACCATAGCTATGACACCACCTTTTAAAGCCATCAAAGGAACAACCAGTTCCAGTGTAACTCCCAAGTGTTTAACCACTTTGGTAAACAAAAAGCGAAATTTCCTTCCTATGACTATTCCAATTTAGGAGATGGTCGTGAAATATACTAAGAAGAGGCCCAAGCCGAAAAAGTTCAAAACTGCTGCTCGTCTGGGTAATGATGAAAGAACCAGAAAATGGGTCGCTAAAATTGCCTCATACAAGCCCAAGGATGAAAAAAAGGAGGCCAATGCAGATGATTTTGAGATCACTAAGGTGGAGCTGGGAAATATGAGTAGGGACTCAGACAATCATTTCTTCTAGGTATCGGCAAAGAAAATGCTCACCAGATCGGAGAAAGACAGGCGGGAAAAGAGAGAGCTAAAGCAACACATAAATATTCTTGCTCAGTTCATCGACAACATTGGTTGTTTTGGGGCACTCCCTATATCTCATGCTACAGAGAACTTTGACCCGACTTCACCATAAAATAAAAAGTTAATGAGTCGGGTTCAACGAGCCAAAAGTATTGCAGAGGCCGTGGAGAGATGGATTGAAGGAATAGTCAAGGATGGAGAGAAGTATATCACTGACTCCCAGAAGTTATGTGATGAAATACAGAACCTCATCGCAGAAGTTCAAAATTAGATCTCGCCATGGGTGAAAGAGGAACACAAATGGGAGAACGTCTTGTCAATGTTCACGAAAATAGAAGAGTATGGAGTTACTCGATTTCTGACAGAACATTCAATCAAATTGGTGATAGATGAATGCCAGCTCTTCGTGCTGAAGAAGACCATAATGTGGCGGGTGCTTACCTTCAAATTTGTGATCTCCGAGGCTAAGAATTTTGTGTATGAACTCCAAGATCTCCAATGCAGTATTGTTAATGACAACAAGGTGGTTAACCCTGAGCACGATTGGCAGTTGGGAATTTGTGGGTTGAACACGTAGGATGCGATAAAAGTTTTCCGAATATACATGGAGAAAATCAAAGCCAAGGGTAATTTCACTTCTAAGGATATAACATGGGTTGCTTGGATTGAGTTTATGACCTTTATTGGTAATGATCAGTTACCAAAACATGCCGAAAAGATGGTAAAACACCGATGGAACAAGGAAGCGAAGAAGGCAAAGCTCAATGCGATTAAGGTTCTGAACCAATCTATAATCCAGGAACTCACGACTGCCCACGATGCCTAGGAAAGTGGAGAAGAAGATGATGATGGGAAAGCAACATAATGCATTGATCCAGGCTCCGATTTTGTTTATGTAATTTTCATATTTATGCAAAGACTTCGGAACATCTATTCCAAATATATCTTATTAGTTTCATAACTATTTTGAGTTTTCAGGGAGACCTCCCCTATTCTAAAGACTATAAATTAAAGGAAGATAGATAGAATACAAGTTAGATTATGTAAAGAATTTTAGTTAATTTTTGGGTTTGAGATTCTTCTGTTTTGTAAAAATCCTGTGGGAAGGAAGGATCAGATTTGTTTTGAAATCTAAAATTGGAAAGGATTTATAGATGTATTATCGTGCCTTTGTCGCATTATATATATATATATATATATATATATATATATATATATATATATATATATATATATATATATATATATATATATATATATATATATATATATATATATATATATATATATATATATATATATATATATATATATATATATATATATAAGATCATGCTATTTTTGGGAGAAGGAAAATCTGTGGGTTTTGAATCTGTGTAGACACATATCTTTGTATATGCTTATCTAATCAAACAACAATAATGACCTTTCTATTGCAAAAAATTATTATTTTTCTGTTACTCCTTCCTATGAGTGTTTGTTTTTAGGAAAAGATTTGTGCTTGAGAATATATTCGGTTTCTCTTATCTGTTCTTTTCGTATCTGAATTGTTGAAATGGTGTTCTGAACTTTGTTTCAGTTACTTCCATCTCTTGTATTGAAAAGATTGGAAAGATAGTTTTTCTCAGAAATATGTGTGAAATATTGGCCTCTCATCCAAGAATGAAGTAGGCAGTCTTACATGCTTTCAGGTTAAAAGCATACTACTCAAATAAAATTAATTAGATTATTCCTTGAATAACTAAAATAGGGAGCTGTACCTATGGAAAATTCAGAGGGAAGTGGTTTATATAACACTTTCCCAACTGTTTAGTTGAACACTTGTCTTTAAAAGAAGGCGACAAAGTTTGAAATTGATCATTTTAAGAAAGGCAAAATCCGTTCACTAACAACTGTGTATTACAAATATTATGGTCATTCTCTACTATCCCCGAGAGGAGGGAGATCCCTTTATTTATAAGAAAACTTATAACAAACTTCTAACTGATCGACCACATTCCTACGGAATAGGTGAACATGATTTATTAACAAGAGAAGAAGAAGAAGAAGAAGTCAGAGTAGGAAAACATAACAACATTTGTCCCGTAGTTAAGAAAATATAACATGACTCGCTCCCTGGATCTAAGCTCCACTAAGAATAGTTATAAATGTTTCATAAATCAGTCTGCTGAAGAACCAGTCAAGTTGTTCCGATCATTATTGCATTTCTCTGACTGGGTTTGCATTGCGGTTATATACTTGATGCTCCTTTAAACCACCATTTAGTCTTTACTTCACCTTTGTTGACCCTGCATCATGATATTAATGTGCACAACAAACATGTGTATATACTAATTTTAGATATTTGCATAGATAGATCATTTAAAACCATTATATGACATCCTTAGGTATAAGTTAAACCGGTTTCAAAAACACTTAAAAGGTATCAACTTAGGAGAGTATTATAATCCAAATGTCATCTAATCACAAGACCTAGGCAGGGGTATCATATAAAAAATCTATCAAAATAGAGCCATTATTTAGGCTCATCAAATACTTCAAGTCAATTTTATTGGTTTAGTAAACTTATATTTGTAGACTAATTATAGTTAAAACTTATATCATGGAGTCATTTAATTAGTTTGATATTTATTGGGTTACATAGTTGGCATTTTAAAAATCATTACAAACTAGTAATTTTATATTGTTATGATTGTAAATTTATTTTAATTTACTACTAATGTCTTAAAAAAGACCCCTTTCCAAGTAATCATGTCTAGATTCATAACCTCCTTAACCACTTGCTTATTTCAAACAAACTTTTACTATTAATTAAAATTGCCCTCATTTAAGAAAATGAACATTGGTTAGTCTTTCATGTAATTTACATTATTACCATTATCATGCAGGTTACACATGTAGTTATGCAATTTACGCATTTATTGTTACCATGCAAGTTACATGATTGTTGTTATCATATAATTTATTTATTAATCTTTCTAGTAGTAATGGGATAGCATTTTTAGTGGTTATTCATTTCCTAGAATAAGTATATTTTCAACTATTTAAATCTTTGCAAATAATGATCTAAAATTTTCGAGTTGCAATAGGATAATGTCTATTTGAACTTTTTAATTGTATAATAGTCTCTCTCATAGTTGTTTTAAGCTTAGTGTTGTTTGAGCTTTTAGCATTACTTAGTTAGATAACTATTCAAGATGTGTTGGAAACAAAAAAAAAAATAGCAGCGTTCGGTATCTATGGTGCCTCTGGGTCACACTTACGGGTAATGCCATCATGTTGAACTACTGCACTTAACACCTAATAAAGTTGCAACAATGACATCTGTGGCATCGTTCCTATAAATCGTCAAGGAGTAATAAGGGTCATTTGGAAGTTAAAATCCAAGGGGTAGGTAATCCCCCTTGGATCAACAATTTAAAAAGATAAAATTATGAAATGAATTCTTCATCCGCTCAGTAAAATCATAGAAAAACCCCCAGTAGGGATTGGTTGTGTATGGCATTGGATTTTAACTATCCTTATGCTTTCAACGGATGATAATGGGTTAAGGGTGACGTTCATGATAGGAAGTAGGACTCAGTCTTTTCGGACACAAGCAAAGGGCCACCTTGAGCCTATTTGCTTAAAGCTACCATCGTGGGTAGCAACCGTAGAGAAACTATCTGGGACAATGACCCTAGAAAGGGTTGTGTACCCACCAAAACAGTTTACATTAAACCATAGATTAGAAAATAGAATTACATACTTTATGCCTTGATCCCGTGCCAAAATGGGTATGTAGGCAGTCTAGGGACGAAGTTGTCCCTAGTACTCAGGCATTCGGGGATGGGGTCTAGGATATTGATCAAGAGAGTAGATGGTCTGCAAGGTTCCTTGGCTCCTCAATCAAAGGGGTTAAGATTACTAATTGGAAATTAATGGAAAAGAAAAAAAAGTAATTCAATGCATACTCGGAAGGAATCATGTATGGATTCGCTTGACTTCCCGAGGCTTTAGGCCAAATTCTGATGCGGATTTCAAGATTGCATTTTGTTATTTTATCTACTCCAAAGGACGATGACCTCGGTGCACTCCTATTAGAGGAGTATAGTTCTTAGAGAGTGACTCAGGACCCGGATGGTCTCGATGAGTCTATGTTTCTGGCCAAAGCACCTCCTATCCCAAGATGGATAGATGTCTACCCCATTTGGGTAGATGCCTATCTCATATTGGATAGATGAAACCTCCTGTCCCATATGGATAGATGCCTAACCCGCACGGTTAGATGCTCATCTCGGATGGATGAATGCCTAATCCGGTTGGATAGATGCCCAGAGTATGCGATTGAATCAAACACAAATAGATAAATAAATAAATAAATAATAGTAAAAAATTCTTGGGTTAAGTAGAGTGGGTTATTACATGTTGCATGATTTAATTTTGCGATTGAATCAAGAATTTTCATAAGTGATTATGAAATGATATTTTTACATAATCATTTGATATTATGTATATATATACATATACATGATCGTTTGATATTATTGTATATATATATATATATATTATGGTGGTGGACTTATTAAATAGCATGTTATTAGTAACAAAGCATATCACATAGTGAAGTCAATGAATAGTATCGACTGTGCATTATAACAAACACATTGTGTTTAAACAAGGACCATCCCATGTAACAAAATACCTTGCAAATATGAGTCAATGAGTATATCGACTATTTAACCAAATAGAAATATAGTGTTTAAGTTGAACATGGACTTTGCAAGGAATAACAACCACGATTGTGTTTGAAAAGTTTATGGATTGTGCCATTAAGCATGGACACTACAAGGTTATACCATTGGAACACGCCCTACGTGGAACATTCACAGGCCAAGTGAACTGTTAGATGTGCTGCGTGGGTGGCATGTAAAACTATAATAGCAGTGGATGTAAGCCCAAAACGTAGCAGAAAACATAACATGCAACTAGCATAAATATAAATAATTGGAAATCTAGGAGGACGGTATTGAAAAGACAATGAGAAATATGCAGAGAATAGTGATGATAGAAAAAAGAATAAAGAATAGTGAATAGAGAAGGGAGATTAGAGAATAGAGAGGAAAGAACACGAAGGATTGAACAACATAGAGGAAGAAAAGCATTAGAAATCTAGAAGTATTGCAGTCAGAATTGGAAGAAGATTAGCATTGATCATATCAGACTTGGCTTAAATTTCAAAGGTAGGCTCTTTAATGAGCAATAGTTTATTATATAATTAAGAGTATAAGAACAAAATTATCTTGAGATTTGTTTGTTTTTAGATCATTAGAGAAGAAAAAAGTTAAACTTTTGAATTAGATCCTTGCAATAGAAGTCATGATGATTATTTGAAATTTTGTTTGAAAAGGCCATATAGTTATGTGCATTTTGAATTATCATTTTATTTAATGCCGTTATGGAAAATTACTAAATTCAGTTAGTTGAATTCATAAATCATGGAAAACACATGTTAGTATCGAACTTAATATGTTATTCGAGAAAGGAAGTATATAATAAAAAACATGTGGAAAGATAGAGAACTTATGCATTCTAAACTTGGAAATTTGAAACCATAGAAAAGAGAATACAAGTTAATGTATGATTACGCTAATTGGATTTTATGAGAAATAGATAAAAGAATGTGTACTCATATTTTCTGTTTCTGACTTTTATTTTTGTCTATATGCTAATATGCATATATGTGCTACACCTTCTTCTTTTTAATTCTTGTCCTTGATTTACTTGAAAAGATAGAAGCGAAATATTGTTTTCTTATTAGATATAATTGGGTGTAAACGTAAGAATGTTCTTCGATATCCATTTAACAAAAGATTGTTTCTCCTATATCTCTTCAATGAAAGATTGTCTTCTTTAAATATTGGAATTTTAACATGCGAGAAATAGGAAGCTAGAGTTGAAAAAAGAAAGATTGTCTTCTATATATTTATTCTGATTTCATATGAATATTAGAAAAGCTAGATATGCTTGAGTGTTTGGAAAGTTACCTTCCAGGACGGGTGCTGAATATGGACTTATAGAGAGAATAGTTTGCTTTTCCAAACTATATTTTATTGCTATGCATGGCATTATACTCGTCCGAGTAACTTTTTGACCATTGAAATAGATGGATTTATTTACGCTCTCTACCATATCCTTGATTGATCTTGCTTGTTTCTTAATGAAATTAGAAAATTGAAAATGCATGCATCACTCTAGGCATGCACTAGATTCCATCTTATCTATCAAATTCTTTTTGCTAAGCAATTCGTGCAGGGTCAGGTATTCTTGATTGACCAAGAATTCTGAGGAAGTGTAAGCTTCAAGGTTGGGTGGAAAAAGCACCTGAATCTTGTTTCCGTCTTCATTCTAAAGATTGCATTGAAGATAGCTTTGGATTGCACATGAATGGACGCATCTCATCCTTTACTTATATTTTTCTTGTTATTTGAACTTAAGGCATTTGAAAGGCCTAAGTATTGTATGTAGATATGATCGAGATACTACTCACATTCTCTTATTGAATATGAAATTTTTACCTCTTTATAGAAATCTTGTGCTTTAATATGATATCATTGGAATGATCATTTAAAGCTAAGGATGGAATAGTGGAAGTAAATAGACTTATTAAAGGAATTACGAGTTTATTTAAGAATAAAAAGTATTTCATTTTATTGTTGAATTTAGAACGTTTTATGTCTTTACACATATACAATCACAACAAGAAAATAAAAAAATTTAAAAAGTCGTTTGATCAAATAGTTAAAATAGTTTTATAGTTTGTAGGATGCTAAGTGAGTTCCAAAACTCGAGTTTGTAATATTTTGTATACTTTAAGATTAAATTTGCATGCTTACAAATTGCTAATTAATAGTGGAATTTTGAAGTTCCCTATTATCAATCCTTAATACCAAAGTTGCACTGTCTTAGAATTATTTTTGGAGTTCAAACCTCAAGAATTGTGAGTTTAAATTTTCAAACTCAAAATACAAACAAAATGTTGATTGCACAAGTTTGCAACCATGTCTTGTAGCCACATGATCTTAAGGCTATAACCCTTTGGATCTTCAAAGCAAACTTGCAATTATTAGTTGTTTACTTGTACGACAACCTTTTTGACATATTTCATCATGACTAAAGTTTGTTGTCAGAGAAAATAGAAAAAGATACTTTGAAGCAAAAGTTATCTAAAAGGTCTTGTCAACATGTTTTGATATTTATTCATAATTAGATGTAAAAAGTTTATATGCAAGAAAATAATTTTATTGGACTATTTTATACATGAATGATGGTTTGTGATGATGACATGTGTAAGCATGCAACCGAAAACTTGAACTTGTGAACATTATAGGTGATATTAAAAGAGGAACTATTTGCCCAAATTATCCTTAATGTAAGGTTTGCCTTGTTAGACTATATTCTAAGATAGACGTGTATAAGAAGCTTACACATTTTTCCTAGTTACTAGATACCCCACATGTTCTTCAAAATTTAAAATATAGTGTGAGAAGTCTTATTGAGAAATATCTAGACAAGTGTGATATGTAATTGATGCTACACCAACAACTATTTGATAAATAAGACATTGTTGTGCATATGGATGGGTGAAACTTGATTCTCACATGTTCAAATTTCAAGAATGAAGCATCTTTTGGAAAATTGTTAGTTAGATCTACTACACTAGACTCTCAAATGCTTTCTACAAATATGTTAATGTATATATTCAAGGTCTGAAACCTAAAAGCTATTTCAAACTTGTAGATTTATTTTGTATTTAAAAAAGATATTAAGGTTTAAATCTCACCAAATCAAATTTTAATTTTTTTTTTTCATATTTCAAGAATTCTATTCTAAATAATTACTCCTAATAAAGACAATGTTTGTTTCTTCCAATTTTTTCCTACCCTCCAATATCTTTCTCAAAATATATCATGCTATCGGTATAACCCTTACACCTCATTAGATGCAAGTGATAGTCACATTAAAACATTATAGACCTAAAACTAAATAAAAATGAACACAAATATACAAATTTCCCATTACCTATATCTACATATAAATTTATCATTTCGAAATTATGCACTGACTCAACATTAGTTAACTAACTGACTTGAAACTGTAAATATTACAAAGATCTGTGGTTTTTTAAATTGATAAATATTGCCCTTATAATTTATACAAAAAGAGCTTCTGCTGCGACTCAGTGCTTGAATCCAAGGCATACAATTTTCCGACGACATACTCAGAAACTATTTAGTTCTGACTATGCGTCAGACCCATTTGCCGGAAGTTCTTGGACTTGTAAGTCCCCAAGAAAACCTTATCGGCTAAAAATGATCAGAATGGCTCGAGCCCTATCTCTATTTTTCTCTGCACCACCACATACGTATTCAACTCGATTTAGACAAAAATCTGCATCCGCTGGGTTTCGAACTTTGCACCAGCCGATCATCCACAGCAATGTAAAAACAAAAAGCCTGCGTTGTAGCTCTCGGCAATCTTCAGCTCAGACAACTTCAACCTCCAAACAGTCCGCCATTGACTCTAGTAAGAATGTTTTCCAATGCCCAAATAAAAAAAGGGGAATTTTACTTAGTTAAAGAAAAAATCAGACTCAGTAGATTGTCTTGCTTACAAATTTCGGGCTTTAAGCTTAATTTAAATCATACATTTGCCTTTGTCTTTGTTTGTTACAGATTGTTTTGTTATACAGAACACATTTATACCTTTCAGGCAAAGCATTGTTATCAATTATTCCTTATGCAAAGAGAATCGTTTCTTATATCTGCATCATTGTCTGTGGTGTGTATGATTCAATCTTGTTTGGTAAGGAACAGGTGAGAAAGAAGATGAGAAGAAGAACAGAGTTTCCACCAGACAGCGTGTGAATAAGGGCGACCAAGAGGAAGACATTGATCCTAGGCAATTCCGTGAAAACAGGTTGCAAGTTTTGGCAGCAATGAAGGATTCTGGAGTAAACCCTTATCCTCACACGTTTCATGTATCTCTATCCATCGCTGCTTTCATTGAGAAGTATGGAGGTTTAAGTAGTGGAGAACATCTTAATGATGTAGAAGTTTCTTTAGCTGGGAGGATAATGAGTAAGAGGAGCTCAGGAACAAAGCTGAACTTCTATGATTTGCATGCTGATGGAGCAAAAGTACAGGTTATGGCGGATGCAAGCAGCTCAGGAATGGAGGGAGATGAATTTGTTAAGCATCATGCTGGAATAAAGCGTGGTGATATTGTTGGAATTTGTGGCCATCCGGGTAAAAGTAAAAGGGGAGAACTTAGTATATTTCCATCATCCATGACGGTTCTTTCACCTTGTTTACGGATGCTCCCAGTAAAGGATGACCGTGTTAGGACAAAGGAAAGTGAGGGAGATGACATGTCGGGTATTTGGGCTCCTGGTCGTCCTAGACACCCTGAAAGGTATGCCCTGAAAGACCAGGAAACAAGATACCGGCAACGCTATCTAGATTTGATGGTTAATTCTGAAGTTAGAAATATCTTCAAAACAACATCAAAGATTAAATCGTATGTACGGCAGTTCCTGGAAGACCTTGATTTTCTGGAGGTTGGAACACCGATGATGAATATGATACCTGGTGGAGCTGCTGCCAGGCCATTTTTGACTCATCACAATGATCTTGATATGAGGTTATACATGCGCATTGCGCCAGAGCTTCGCCTGAAAGAACTTATTATTGGGGGATTTGATCGAGTATATGAAATCGGAACACAATTTCGAAATGAGGGCATAGATCTGACTCATAACCCAGAGTTTACTACTTGTGAATTCTATATGGCTTATAAAGATTACAACGATTTGATGGAACTCACAGAGCAAATGTTGCCAGGAATGGTTAAGAAGTTAACTGGTGGCTATAAAATTAAATACCATGCTGATGGAGCAGACAGGGATCCCATAGAAATTGACTTCACTCCTCCTTTTAGAAGGATAGATGTAATCCAGGGGTTAGAAGAAGCGGCAGGTCTTGACATTCCCAAAGATCTGTCATCTGATGAGGCAAATAAGTATCTTATAGATGCTTGTAACAAATTTGATGTGAAATGCTCTTCCCCACAAACAACAGCTCGTTTGCTGGACAAGCTTGTGGAGCATTTCTTGGAGGAGACATGCTTGAACCCAACCTTCATCATAAATCATCCCCAGATCATGAGCCCTCTGGCAAAGTGGCACAGAACAAGACCAGGATTAGCCGAGCGGTTTGAACTATTTGTAAATAAGCATGAGTTGTGCAATGCATATACTGAGCTCAATGATCCAATTGTCCAACGGCAATGCTTTGCAGATCAGCTCAAGGATAGACAATCAGGTGATGATGAAGCAATGGCTTTTGATGAGGCATTTTGTACTGCATTAGAGTATGGTTTGCCACCAACTGCTGGTTGGGGAATGGGTATGGATCGTCTTGCAATGATTTTAACAGACTCCCAGAATATCAAGGAGGTTATTCTTTTCCCTGCAATGAAACCCCAATTATGATTGGGGAGCATTAAGACACATTTTTGATAAAATTTGCTTCGATTATCTTTACCTCTTATATGCCTAGTCAAGATTGTTGTTGTATCAATTTCACAAGAAATGCTTCTTTGCTATTGCCCCTTAGGAATTTTTGGTATAGTTAAGTAGTGTTTGTTATTTGATACAATCTCTAAATTGACCTTTTATTCAATGGGCATAATTAAAGGGTCATCAATGTTAAGCGGAGATAAAAGATTTGCTTTTGTTTTGTGCAAAGGATCAAAATTTCAAGCATTGCAAAGATTGCTGAAATATAAAAGGTGAATTTCCTTGTAAAGATGTCTTTAATTAGCATCAATTAGCAGATTCTATCTGTTTACCTGTGTATCTGTCAATCTGTGTCCTTGTCAGCTTGTTTATTGACTTTCCTATATATCCTTTTAAATGTATTTAATTTTAACACAAGCAAGGAGAAGAATATAATATTCAGTTTTATAGCATTACAGAATGTTTTAAGTTTCAGAATGAGCTTCTTCAAAATGTTTTGCCTGATATCTGAGGCTGTTTTTACAACAAGCAATTCCACAAGTTAACCATAAGAAGCAATGAGAATCTAAGTCATTTAAATAGTAACCACTGGTAGGGATTGAGTTTATGTTCTTACCAAAGAAATAGTGTACAAGTAAATTTTAGTGCTGCATAACTCGTTTGCCAGACCTGTAACTGGAGGAAAGGCACGCTCTTGTGGGATAGATTAGGATAGACCATGATGAATGAATTTTTAATGATTGAATCAGCCAACTTTCATTATAATAACTTTCCCTACATTCTTGGAAGAATAGCTCTCTTTTTGTTTACTTTTTGAGTTTTGGATTTTAAAATGGCTACCCAAAGGAAAAGATCTCAGTTTATCTTTATCTGAATCAAACTGTATAGCAAGAACATAAAAAAGCAATCGTTTTAAATCAAACCCTGTTAGCCCCATGAACCCTCTGCTCTTTTCCATATGTTAACTTTCTATTGGATAATAGAAGCAAAACGTGGACAAAAAGATTACTAGGGGATAATTTAAGAACTTTGGTAATCAAATGCAATCAAAAAAAATGTCTGCCAATAAAGATACCAACCATTCAAATCCTTTTCACAAAATAAAAAGACATGCACAAAATTAAAGTCATAAAAAGGATGACTTAAGGATTCAGATCTCATGAAAGTTGTAGGGATACCCAATAAACTCATATTTTTGAGGGCAGACCACTAGGAAAGGCTAGATAAAGAACTCCTTTTGTACAATTTTATTTTCAGTTCATGCAACAGCAATCTATGATGAGAAGGAACTGGGTTTGAGAGTAAAAAATTTATGTTTCCCGTATTTTTTAATCAAACTTTTTTAAGGCTAGATGCCTACCTGTTGATGTGTTTTTTACGCACATGTGAACACATAATAAAATACCATAAGTATCTTATCCTCTCTTGAACAAAGTTTCCTCGCATGTTGAAGATTTCGCCTAAGGATCAATTGAGGCAACTCTAAGGTTTTGGTATGTAGGTTCTCTAAGTGTGGATAAGCACCAGTGTTCGTTGTCTTTGCTTTCTATGAAAGCTGGTTCTTGCAACTACTTAACCAATGAGGAACAAGATTTTCCTAATACTAACTGATGTTTCAAAAAAGGACAAAAGATAAGGGATTAGAGAGGACTATGCTAAACTAAGCCTATGAATGACTAAATGGAGGGCAATCTTAGTGAAACTCTACCAATCTCAGTATTGCCATAGAACAACAACTCTATTGGAATCGTTGTGATCTTCTAAGGGAATTCAAAGATTTTCAAATCATTCATGAACATAGATACCATCAATAAGGTGCATATCAGCACTCATGTAGTGATTGAACTCTAAACAATTTCAATATCTCCAGTTGACCACACAGGGCGCACTTACAATCAGTAAGAGGCTAGTGGTTTGGACTTTGAGCTTCACTAAAAGATCAAGCACAACATTTATCACTCAATCTAATTCTAACATCTAAATACTATCTTCAATAAAAGTGATTCAAGAAGATAAACAACCATGTAAGAAGCCACAAAGATTGCAATAAAACACCATAACTTCAATGTTTCATTAATCTCATAGCAAAATGTAACAACAATTGCTCAACTTTCTCTCTTCACCAAATTTGTACTCTCTATGAATAACTACTACTTCTCTTCTGCTAATAACCTTCTTAACCTTACAAATGAAATGATTGAGAGCTTATATAGCATTCTCAAATACAATGAATGACCCAGATTTAAAGAAGATCAAGGGCTGAGATTTTGACACCTAAACCCTGATTAGGGTTTGTTACAAAAATAACCCTATTTAGATAAGTATTATCATAACATAGCCAATATAAATTGGCACGAATAACGAGGAAGCATCTTCCAATAGGGATTGAATCGCCACATCATTTCATAACAACTTTTCATCTAGAATTTTGCTCCCTTTTCCATGTTCCTTTCTAGCATATTCAATGAATTTGGACGTAATCCCTTCAATCTTTGCAATGGGAATCTCAGGCAGGTTCTTCATTCTTTCCTCCAAATGAAGCACCTCATCAAAGGCCACAAGAAGAGTCATCTCCCATCCGTGCTCCAGCTGTTTTGTTCTCTCAATCAGGAACATAGTAGTATATATCTGATCTCGCTGCTCTTTTGTGATCATGCTGTCCTCTCTACAAAAGATGACCTTGATCCTGTCCTCCCACTCTTGGATATCCACATCTGTTTCAATCTCTATCTTTCTATCAAGGATTGCACATAGTACATCAAACACCTTATCTTGAATAGGATGGATAGTATCCTCAACTTGGCTACACCTACTATTGATGTCCTTGAATAGAACCTCCTTCATTTGGAGCAAAGTTGACCATTGTAAGAGATTATGGGTTCCACCATCAACTATCCTTTCTTGTGCTAAAACCTGTCTTGATGTCTTCCTTACCACTTGCAATACTGGGATGGTAATATTTCTAGTGTGAGTGAATGCATCGACAATTACCACTAGATTATGAATGATCTCAAGGACCTGGATGGCCCTGTGGATAGTTTTCATCATTCTTTTGACAAATTCCTTGGCTACCATGTAGGATCTATCAATCCATGTATCCATGAGTCGGGCTGAGTTCTTCATCTTTTCTACCCTCTTATTGACTCAAGAGGGAGTGCCTGCAAGGGCGAGACTACTAGATCCTGTCGCCCTAATGGCTCATTAAGCTGACTAAAATAATTCCTCCAAGCATTAATCTCCCTTTCCAACCTTTTATTCTTTTCTATCTCTTCTTTTAGCTTATCATTGACTGCCCTCACTGAATCAGTTGCATCTTCCATGGCTTGCTCAGAGGTAAGTGGACCAAGATCAAATGTCTCCAAATCATATTCTTCTGCCATGATCTCATCATCATACTTGTCCACCGTTGGTGTAGCTATTTGTATCTTTCTGGAGCTTGTATCATCTTTGATCACCTTAGATATCTTTGTAGCTTTCTTCTTTTCAATTCTCTCTTGAGATTTGCTTAGAAGATTTTCCAAATCAAATACTTGCTCCTCTTCTTCAACTACAACTTCTCTTGCAAGGCTTTCTTTGAGCCAATCTGGAGTGGAAGATTTTCCTTCTTTTACTTGCATTTCCTCAGGTAATGGCCGCTCGCCTCTAAAAGGAGATGTCGCTTCATCATCATTTCTTTCTTCTTGTCGATCATTATCATAAACTTGGAGAGGAAGAGACTGACTTGATGATTGTTGAGGTGTCCTTCCTTTGTCTTGTTTATCATTCTGTACTATGGACTCCATGGACTCATCTATCTCATACACCTTCTCTCTTTGATCCTCTCCTTGACTTATCTCCTTTTCATGTCTAGAAGAAGCACTAGAGGGATGATTAGGATTCACTTTTTGTTTCTTCTTGGATGATTCTCTCTTTTGAGGTCCCTCCTTTCTCTTCGACCCCTTAGAATGAGAAGTGTTCTCACTTGCGCCTCTCCTTCTTCCGTTGTTGTTTCTAAGCTGAATGTCATAGCTATGTTTTGTTCCTTCGACTTTTGATGTTGGATATCCACCCATCTGCGAGTACAACTTAAGACTGGATCCATCAATGCTCTCAAGTCCGCGACCTCTTGTTCATCCCAATCGATCTTCACTTCTTTGTCTTCTTTCTCATAGGAAGATTGAAGATATCTGCCATTATCCTTTGCCTGATCTGCTACTCTATAGATCCTACATTTCCTAATGAGATCGAGGGATAATCGAGAGTGCATCTTTCTTTTTACCTCTACATCATCCTGAACATTCATCCAAAAGTCTTCTACTTGAAATACATGCTTGTACTTCTTCCCTGCAGTTTCTTCCACATGACCATGAGGATCAAAATTATCTCTCGAAGCAAAATATGTGAATGAATAGAGAGATAGTTTCTTTTCTGCATCTTCAGCAGCTTGAAAGTTAGAACAAAGTTCAATTGAATTTCCAAGTGAAATAGGTATAGGGATACCATTCCCATGCTTATGTCTTGATGCCTTAGCACAAGCTGTCAACTGTCTAGTCACTTCAAGTAGTACTGCTCTATCCGTAGGATACCTTGGCAACATATAAGGAGGTGAGGGACATCCATGAATTCTGATGTAAGTGAATTTAGGAAATTGAATGAACCACGCACCATGTTTCTTCACGAGCTCTTGTGCTTCTGGAGACAGTCGTTGATGAATTCCTCCTTGTAGTGTCCTAGTGATATGCATTGTGAAAGTATTGTTGACTAGCTTGTAGAACTTCTTAGGTGGATGATATAATTGGGCATAGGAATCACATACTCTTATCTCTCTGGGTCCTCTCCCAACAATGCCTCTGTGTGGTAGTCCTGCATACTCGTAACATCTAGCTAAAGAATATATAACATATGAGCTCATGTGGAATGACTTAGTAGGGACTAACCTTCTCAACTGCACGTCTAGGTTGTTACTGATAATCCTGGCCCAATTGAACATCCCCTTCCCTTGAATGATCACTTGTATAAAGAAAAACATCCACCTGTCGAAAAAGAAGGCTTGAGAGGCACCTACGATTCGATTAAGCATGGTCATCAAGTCTCTGAATTCTTCTTGGAAATCAATTCTGTGAGGTGTATTGGGTATCTTATTTAGGCGAGGCCTAATCTTGAGCAACCAATTCTTATTGATGAAATTCAGACAAGTATCAGGATCATCTTCATAGATAGACTTGGCTCCTTCTAGGCTCTTCAAGATCATATCCCTCTGCTCTGGAAGATGAAAAGCTTCACTTATAGCTCTCTTTGAGAGATAGGTGAGGACAGTCCCATCCTTGGCCACAATTTTCCTTGAATGCGAATCATAGTGCCTGCCACATTCGATCATTAGCTCATGACACCTGACCGTGGGAGGGAAACCTGCCGGCTTGATGATTCCACTCTCAATTATCTTCTTGGCTATGGGTGATGGCTTGCCGATGTAAGGTGTTTCTCGAAACTTCTTCACATTGAAGTTTTCCAAGTTGGTGTCTCCGACATTGCTCCACTTGGACGTGATCCTTGTCTCTATGTCGTCACTCCTTTGATCTTCCTTAATGAGGGCTTGCCGAGTAGGGGATCCGCTTGCCTTGGGGTTTGCCATTTATCACTTATATAGATACCTTAAGTTAGGGTTTTAAAGGGATAGGTCACAAAGATGATTAATTCAAGACCTAAAAATAGCAGCTATGCCTATACCATGAACTTCAATTTGAAAATGAAAATGATAAGCTTTTAAAATTACGAATTTTCAAATTGACATCACATATGAATCAAGCTATATCATGAAGACTTAACTTCTCAAAAATAATTGATATTGAACTGAATCAGATCTTCATTAAAACTCCTTCAAATAAATCAGATTGCACATACCTTAATCTTGATTTCAAAGATATTGACCTGAAAAAGATGGGTAAATGGTAAGTTGCTGTTGAATTCACCTTCCTTCCAAGTGATGCTTTCACAAGATAACTTCCTTAAATGATTCAGACCTGCACCTTAAATATGTTAGAGCCTTCTTAGAAGGGTGGGTATTCTCTAAATTCACCCTCTTAATTCATCAATTACATCCTTTGTTCCTTGAATTCACACTTTTGGAGAATTAGGTCTAGGTTTGAAGATTATTAAATTTGCCTTGACCTGCCTTATGAAGCTCTGAAATTCGCCCACAAATCAGCTGCTGCAGTTCGCTTTTTGTAAAATTCGGCTCATGAAGATTATTAAGCTTCCTCCTTAGGATCTGCAACTGGCTTCCTTAATACTTGATGAAATCTGCTGATGAAGTTCGCTTCCTAAGTCTGCTCTTTAAATTCCCTAAGGAAGAATGTGTTTGAATGATGAGTGATCAAGGATCAACTCTCCTATATAGGCGTTTCATCTCTCTATTTCTCCAAGCTGGCCGACTTTTCATTAAAATTTGAAAATTGTTTTTGGCACCAAAGGGTGAAACCGGTTTGTTAACTCATTAATGCTCCCTTAGCTGACTTGCATTGCCTCTTATCCATTTAATCTTGACCATACGCTTTTGCCCTTTTTCCTTAAGAGGTATATGTGTTTGACAACAACATCGCTTGTGTACCTTAGAGAGGGACATGAGCGAAATTCCCTTCTTCAATGCAGTTCGCTCTGGACCCTTTGGAAGGGCCAGGAGCGAATTTGCTCCTTTAGGCTCAATTTTCTTCCATTTATCATGATTTCATCTTAGACTTGACCTTTGATCCTTTTCTTTCCATACTCAAGCCAAATTTGCTCTCACTATTGCTCAAAATGACAACCATTCAATGACTTTGGTGAAGAATTAGGTCTCCTCAAGGATTTCGCTCTAGACCCTTTGGAAGGGTCAGGAGCGAAATTGAGGCATTAGGCTTGGATGTCACTCAAATACTCATTCTTTCACCTCTATCCACATTGCCCTGGCTTTAGCTCATGCTAGGAAATCACTCTAAGGGGTTTTCTTGTTCAAATGCTAAGGTCAAACATAAAGTTTTACAAATTCTCGTGTCCCTTAGAGAGGTACATGGCCTTCTAATGAAATTCGCTCTGGACCTTTGGAAGGGTCAGGAGCGAATTTGTCAAGTTTGCACAAATTCTCCATATTTCATCACTTCACTTTGTTTCCAAGGCATGATAACGTCCTAGTTGAGGTTCCAAGGCATGAAATTAGTCCATTTTTGAAGCAAAAGGGAGGGTCTTGGGAAAATTTGCTCTGGACCCTTTGGAAGGGTCAGGAGCGAATTTTGTCATTTACTCTCAAATTCATCATTTCCTTTGCTTCAATTCACTTCTCAAGGCATGCACACATCAATCCTCCCTCGATCATCCCATAGTAACAAAGATTTCAATCCAAGCTAGGAGCAAATAGGTGATTCTAAAGAATTCGCTCCTATCCCTTTGGAAGGGTCAAGAGCGAATTTGAGGTTTTCACTTAAATTCCTCATTATCCATGATCAAAAGCTCATTTGAATTCATCTCCAAGTTATTACTTAATTCAACTTCACTTTAGATGAGGATTCAAAACAAAAGTTTGACTTGCTTTAAGGGTAATAGAGTGGCTCCTAAGGATTTCGCTTCTGTACCCTTGGAAGGGTCAGGAGCGAATTTGATCTTTTCACCCGAATTCCTCTTCATTTTGTCAAACCTTCAAGTTTAGACTTAGCCATAGGTGCCTCCAAAGGATAAATAGGTCCATCCTTTGTCAATTTGAAGCCAAGAACAAAGAACTTCATCAAACTAAGGGAAAAAGCTTTAACTCCCTTCACTCTCTCCTTCAGGATTGCACTTGATCTTTACTTCATCTTATCAACTCAAACTTCACAGGAGACCCTTGACAAAACTTTGGCCTAGCAACTTTACAACTTGACCCAAATCCTTGGCTCATCCGGACTCAAACTTTGAAGACTGCCTTTACAAAATATACATTCTTTGACTTTCTAAGGCAAGGTCTTGCTAAAATTCACATCAAGATTCTAGGCATAGAACAATGACTCCCCCATTCTTAGGCCAGATTCGGCCCTAAAAGGAACCCTAGGCAAGCTCTACGGAGGAAACCCTAACTTACCTAACCTAGGCCATCACTAACTCACTCAAAACACTAAACAAGCAGAGAAAAGCGAAGCAAAGAGAAAGCAAGACCCAAAAAAGAGAGGGGGTCCCCATTTTGATGGTGCGATGTGTGAGATGGTCATAACACTACCATGGTCAAAAGCCTTACATTTTTCTAGATTTGGTCATCATCAAAAAAATTGATGCCTGCCATGGGGATCCACTATTTTCTGTAACTCTAGGTTGAATTCTGCTTGCATCCTTATCTCCACATAGTTTTCATTATCCATGAGACACAAAAGGCTTATTATATATTATGCTGATTAAAGAAAACTTTTCTATTTCTGCTTACATGTCCCAGTAATTGAAAAGGCCCACCATGATTATATCCTGACCATGTTAACCTTTAGCTTCAGTGGAGTTGGCTCTCGCAGGATTGGCATTTAAACACCCATAGATATGACTAGTATGATAATTAGCACATAATGATGTGTATCAGCATTAGACTGTGCTAATCAATCATTGTCATTTTATCAGCAATAGATCTGAACTCAAGGATATTTAAGAGCCATTTGAAACATCCAACATAGAGAAACAAACCACAAGAACCCAAAGTGTTCCTTTTGGAAATCTTGAAAAGATTAACATTTTTTCTATCCTTAAGATAGGCATTGGACTTTAACAGTTCCATAGGACTGCAGCAGTGTGCGAGCCTTCTGTGGAATGTAACTATTAAGGATTTTCAACTTGCCATTACTACAACACCACTAAAGAAGCTTTCTAACTCTTTGACCTCTTTGACCTACAGTTTGCTTCCTGGTACCATTTTCCTCACAAATCTTGGATGTTTCATTGGCATTGATTGCTAGGAGAGGCTCTATGTTGCATCTGAGCTTTATGTGCTGACACATAATTGGTCTCACCTGCAATCTTTGAATCTTTGAGGCAGCAAAACTGCTATCTTCGAGACATCAAAATTGCAATTAGAGTTATGGAGATTAGGGGTTCCAGTGGAATTTTTTTTAATAAATAGCCTTGAGGGAATGCTTAGCTTGGAGGATAGCAGAACTGAAGGATTCAGAGTTTGGGATGGTTTCAAAGGAAAATAGGGATAGGTTTGATCCAGATTTTCCATTTTATTGAAAAATCCCTTAGAATATAAAACAGCAGTTTATTTTTATTAAGATTTTAATTGTACAAATTCAGGCTAACTGTTCGAAAAAATGCCTGAATAAAATTTCTACATTGTCTACCTTTGTTTGGGGAGATGGGTTGAGTTGATTTATGACTGCTTTGATGAATGTATGCTTAGAGAACATCAAAGTATCATATTTGATCTTCGTAATTGTATTTTTGCTTTATTTTAAGTTCATTATATTTTTTGAAAAGGAGAATAATAATTATATTAGATTGTGTGTTTTATGTCACTTGCATTAATTGCACTTTTGTGTTGCACGGATAAGGTCTCCATTAGCTTGACCACCAATCTTGTGACTGCCTCTGTTGGTATCAAAGCAAGTTTGTATCCTCCAGGTACAAGTTGAGAAAAATGAAGTGTGAAGGTGTTCTCCACTAGTAAAAGGTAGGAAGAGGGCAACATCTTGCGCAAGAGAGTTGGGCAAGAAGAGATGACCCAATGAGCATTTGTTGCTGACAGGATTTGAAAATACAGAAGAGGACCAAGGAGAGATCCAAATGAAAATTTATTATTAAGAACAGAGGATTTGGAAGTTAGACTATGACAAGATGAATTTGAGAATGAAGCGGAGGCTCCATTTAGAGCTATAGATCCTATGGAAAGATTAAATCAAGCTATGTCCGGTGAAGTCATATGTATCAAGATTTGAAGAAGAGCGAGATCTCTTTGTATATTAGATGAAAGAGATTGAGAGCTATTTTGATTTGGAAAACTTGGAAGATGACTCTAAAATAATGGAGTTTGCTGTCACCAAAATGAGGTCATATGCTGCCTTGGGGTGTGATAGTCTGCAACAAACTAGAAGAAGATAAGGCAATGGCAAAATAAGTTTATGGCCTTAAATGCTAGACCATACTACACTCAAACCATCAACACAAGTTCATGCAATTTCAAACTTGAGACAAAAGGAGTTGTCTATGCAAGGATCAATAGCACTATAGCACACTATAGCCCCCTCAAAGTGGCATAATATTATCAAGTATTTTTAGCATCTTTCTTATGATATCTTCTATCGTGTAAGTTATTTCATTACAAGTGATATCAAAGTATGATCTTGGCATTGCAAAGGTGAGTCTTTTTTTTTAATTTTGAAGTTCATATTTGGAAGCATATATCTCACAGATTTTTACAATTTTGTTTTCTAGTTTTTTTAGGGTTTTTGAACGGCATTGAAGCATCTATAGTATGAATTTCAGGGTAATTGGAGCAAATTAAACGATTTATTACAAAATTTGTTTTTTCACAAAATTCTTTTGGAAAGCACATATCTCCCCTATTTTGGCAAATTTTTTCCTAACTTTTGGAGGTTTTTTCAAGGACACATTGAGGCATCTACAATCCAAATTTCAAACAAATTGGAGTAGAACTAAAGGTATTATTGAATAATTAGGGTTTCCAACAAATTCTCTCTTAAGGATGCAAATTAGAGAATTCCTATAAGATTTCTTTTGGGAAGTGAAATCCATAACCTATTAAACCACAGTAAAATTTCCGAATTTAATGTATTTATTTGTGGGATTTATTGTGAAATTAGGGTTTGCACCAAATTCGCCTCTAGGGCTACAAATAATTTAGTTCTTGAATTTTTTTCTAAGAGGTTAGTTCTTCACAACAAGAAGTAGCAAAATAGGAAGAACAAGATATAAGAACAACAAGAACAAGAGAAAGGGCAAGGGCAAGAGAACAAGAGCAAGAGTGACAACAAGAATAAGAACAAGAACAAAAGCAAGAACAAGAGCATGATCGAGAAGCATGATCAAGAAGCAGAAGCAAAAAAACTTTAGAAAAGAGATGAAGAAAAAGAAAAAGGAGATGAAGATTTAGATTTTATGCAAATGCATCCATATTTAATTAGCATTGAGGACAATGCTTTTGTAAAGAGTGGGGGAATGTTATGTCCCTGACCCTATAATGTGTATTTAGCTATGATTAGTTGGCTTGTGGCTACTTTAACACTTATATGAGTTACACAAACACCATCATTATATATATAGATATTTAGGTTGTCTAGGAGTTATATATAGATATTTAATTTAGGTTGCCTAGGAATTGAGTATCTAAGTTGGCATAAGAGGTATAGGTAGTTATTATCATCATGTTGAGTATTGGGTTCTAATTTTAGAATATTGGAGGTATCCCCCTCAAAAAAGATTTAGGAGGTTGTCCCCTTGAAATGACATAATATTATCAAGCATTTTCAGCATATTTCATATTACATCTTTTATTGTGCAGATTATTTCATTACAAATTGATTCAAGTGTGTAGCCAAACAAACAAAAGGCAAAAAATGCAAGGAGTACTTGGCAAAGAGGAAAGGTAGAATAATGGAGAATTCAACTTCGTAGATATGGCCAATCTCTGAAAAACGTCATATACAATCCATGAGTTGGAGCTCATGAGCATTTTTTTATTTCTCAAATGTTTGATGTAGGGGCATCCAAGTATACTAGCAATCTGCATAAAAAAAAAGGTATTGGTTTTATTAATTTAACATAGTGTAATGTGCACCTTAATTGTGTTATCTAATCCAAAATTCAATCCCTTAATTTACTCCAAAATCAACTCCAACTTAGTCATCAACCAATAGAAAAGTGTTTAAATCTTTGGTATGGGTTATGAGTTATGTGTTGTAGGCATCTTGAACAACACCAAAAAATGAATAAATATCTTCACTTATCTATCTATCAAAAATGTGCAACAAAGTGAGACATAAATTTGCATTTGGCAAAGCTTTATTGGTGCTAACTCATTACTGTTGTCATTTGTAATCCTTGAGGCATCCAAATTGCAAGCTCTTTAAGAGCTATGGACGTTAGGGGCTCTAGTGGATTATTAGCCCCTGCTTATCTAGGTGTTTTCACTCCACTTTTAGCAAATTATTGATTTCTTGGAAATTGTGTCAAGAAGGGAGGAAACTGTTTATCCTATGGTCTGCAGCAATTTCAATTTTTAAGTTGATTTTTTGTTTATTTTCCCTAGTTTCTGATTGGCAATTGATATTTTTCATTTTGCCCGTGAGGGGACTAATCAAAATTGAAGAGGAAATTTTTTTAATGTTTTTGGCTGTGGATGTGTTTTGGTCATGCGCTGCAAGGGTTCCTGGTGGCATTGTGCAAAGTAGTTCACATGCCTTGTCTCTGGTATCACATTTTGCATAGCAAGGTCGAGAATCTAGTAACTGTAAAACCCCAATATTGTTTCTGCTTTTTGTTTATTGTGAATAGACTGAAGCAGCAGATGTGAAGAGATTGGTTTAGCTTCATCTTATTTTAAAAAGAATTCTCCTATGTTAGGGTTATGTAATATATTTCCTGCAAACTCTGCCCATTTTTTCTCATCAGCATTGTTGGCTGGATGACACTATATGTGCAGAATCTTGAGGTGAGTCGCTTGCCGTGGTTTCAGCAAGTTTTTTTTTTTTTTTTTGATGAATCTGTACCAGCCAGATCATTTTTGGTTGTGTTTTATTTTATTCTAATTTTTTTTTGTTGTTATCTGCTAAATGAAGATGCCCTCGCCTCTGCCACTCACTATACGTGAAGATAGCTCTGGCAGCAATATCTTTTACAGCATTAGCAGTAGCTGGTAGCCATTGAATCCTGGTGGGTGCTATGTATTATTTGCTAGTTTGATGGCTGTATGGCAGTGTTTACTTATAGTTGCCCTAAAATACAGAGTAAAGTTTTCGTCATGGGCTGCAAGCCTGTAAGGGTTCCACTCAACTCGGGTTTCAGTTTTTGCAACCTAAAAATTATCTATTTCCTTCGGGGTTTCAGTTTCTGCAACCTCAACAGTAGCTATTTCGTTCGGGATTTCAGTTTCTGCAACCTCAATAGTATCTGTTTCTTTTGGGGTTTCAATTTCTCAACCTCAACAGTTTCTTGTTTTTCCAAAGTTCCATTTATTTCCTTTGGACTTATAGTTTCTTCAACTTCAACAAAATCTGTTTTCTTTGGGGTTTCACTTTCTGCAACATTTTGTTTTCCCACAGCTTCATTTATGGCCTCAAGGCTCACTTGTGTTTTTGTAGCTTCGATTTCTTTAATATCAGATCTCTACTTCCTTAAATACATTCTTCTCTTTCAAATCTGAAATAGAGCTATTCATGGCTCTTGACACGTCTGGCTCAGCCAGAGTAATATTAATCCCTTCATTTTGAAGGATCTGTTCTTTTGAAGTTACATTTTCTTTAACATTGGGTATCTCTTCTTCTTCAATATTTCCTCATCTTTTGAGTCTGTAAAAGTAGAATTGTCCAGAGGTTTCAATTTGTCTACCTAGTCTAAAGTCTTTTCAACAATAAGCCCTTACATTTTTCCATCAACAGAGTGCAACATGCATCAAAATGAAAGTTCTTTTAGCAACTTAAGTTGGTTTGCCAGCACCAAGTCTATCCTTTTGCATCTCCAATATTTTATCATTCTTATCATGAAAGGCTTACTTTAATTACAAAATCTAGTGTATCGTTATTCTGCCAATATCAGCCAGCAGAAATAAGTGACCTTCAGCATTAAGACAACCATAACTTGGCTACGTTTTCACAACTCTAATGAGAAACAAAACCCAATTCAAGCCAATTAAAAGACACCCGTCTTATGAGAAATAATCAGGCCAAACCAGAATACAAAACGAGGGTCTATGGTTTGACAGACACCCTACTTTGTATCCTTTTCTGAATTTTTGGAGTACAAGTATACTCTGTTTTGGTATAGAACAATCTACTACACAGGTTTCTATAACTTGACAATATCAAAGACCCACCCTCTACAAGAAACATGCAAATAAAAATTTTGGGACCACTTCACAGTTTTAAAGACATAACGGCTTCAGAAAATTTTACTTCCAAGCCCACGCAAAATTTCAGAATCTAGATACAATCATGCCCATAACATCTAGAATGTGCCCTCCATCCCATGGAAGAGAAAAGAACAAGATGTAGAAGCAGGCAATACTTTAAGATCATTATACAACATTCAAGGACACAAGTGCACGAATATATTCTCCTTCCAAAACATAAAAGGTTACCCCAGACATATTCAAGGATAGTTCCATGCTACGATATAGTCAACCTGACAATCAAGATCCAAAAGCTTTAATAGGTATTCATAAACTTATGCTAAAATTCAAATGGGTGTTTTTCTGCTCTTGTCTTGGACATATCAAGATTCAAATCAGCACGATGTAAGCAAGACTAAAACTGAGGAGTAACAATTTTCTATGGATTCAAGCTGATTGTTGCTTTGGTTACATAGCATGCATATTATAATCAAACGCTCAAATAGAAGTCTTTAATAGATATCATTTTGCTACACAATCCATGTTCACTAGTCATACAAGTGACTAAACCAGATTCATCGAAAACATATGCTGCAAAATGGAAACATCAAGAAAATACACATTCAATGGATTGGAAAAGAGCATTCACACACACACGTGCACACACCTTGCCTATTCTTCCACATTTTGCATACATGTCTACCAGGACAGTTGCAACTATAACACCTAACAAAACCCCCCTCCCTTTATCCTTTGATAGATCCTATTCCAACTATTCTATTTTGGCATGGACAAGCAGGATGCTGGCAAAAGTTGCAAATTTTGGCTTGACACTTGCCAATTTGGCTGAGGCATTCGATCCAACACTTCACTGCCTTGTCTATGTTGTTATGTAGCTAAGTCGGATACCTTCTAGGGCCGACCTAGTGCACAAAATGTCAAGTGGCCTGTCGGCCTTGACATTTAGAAATCTCAGTTGTAATATCTGATTAAGGGCAGGTCCTAAATAGGGCAAATGATTAATATATATCTTGTAAATTGTAAATAGGTCAAGACCTATTCGATGTAACTTGTAGATAAAGTATTCAAATTCTTGTGACTTGGCGCCAAAATGAATAAGGCCGACCAAGGTTTGTTGTGGGCTTGAACTCATATAAGTAAGATCATTTGAGGATCACAAGGCAATCAACCAAGCGAATACTCCTACCTCTGCTGTGCGAACTTCCTAAACAGCGAATTAATCATCTAAGGCAGCGAACTATTCAGTGAGTCATCTTCTAACTGGGTGAACTTATTCACAGGCCTGCCGAATCCACTCTTAAGTCTACTGAGCCTGCTCCTAGGGTGTCGAATCTGCATCAAGGGTGCTGAACCTGATTCAAGGTTGCTGAATCTGCTCCAGACCTGAATACATTCATCCTAGGGCATGCGAATATCGCCATATGGTCTGAAATCTGCACTCTGGGCAAGTTGATCAAGTCTGATCTGAGTTTTGAATCAGATAAGTTACTTGTATGCCCTAGAGGAGCTATATTGTAATTTGCTGTTATATTTAACCTAATCGGATCTGAGATTTCTTATTGGGTTTTTCACCTCCAAGATGGAGGTTTTCCCAGGATAGCATTGTGTTATGTGTTGCATTTATATTTTCTTTGTTATTTTCTTTCAGTCTGATTACTAAAATCAACATGGTATCAGAGCTTGGTTCGAATTAGGGGTAATCAGATTGATTGTAGTTGTTCCTCCTCTTTCTATTTGCTCTTATCACTTCATTCGAAATGTTGAACCGTCTCAGGGTTGAAGATAGATTGGATGGTGTATCCAACTTCACGTCATGGAGATTCTGAATCATGCTTGCATTGAATGGAAGTGATCTTGCAGACTTTGTAGAGAGATCATGCATTGAACCTGAGGCAGAAGAGGAAAAAACTTCATGGAGGAAGAAAGATTTTCAAGCTCAGAGAATGTTGGTTGACTCCGTGAAGGATCATATTGTACCTATCATCTCCGAGCTGAAGACTGCCAGCGAAATGTTCAAGACATTGGAAGAGATGTACGAAATCAACAACACCAGCCGTGCCCTAGCTTTGAAGCAACAACTTCATCACATCAAGATGATGAAAGGTGAATCTGTCATAGCATACTTCATGAGGATTTCTGATTTGAGAGATCAACTCTCATCCATTGGGAAGGTTGTTGATGACAGTGACTTGACCATGCTTGCTCTCAATGGTCTTCCGACATCTTGGGAGTCTTACATTCAAGGAATTAGTGCAAGATCAAAACTTCCCAAGTTCGATCGTTTGAGAGCAGATTGCATACAAGAAGAGTCACTGTTGATAGCAAGAGGAATTGAGCGTGATTATTATGATGTAGAAAATCAAGTCCTTGCTTCACATATGGTTAAAGGCAAAGAAAGGAAGTGGGATAGAGACAGAGATTCAGATCCTGCCCCTAAATCAAAAAGGAAGGACTTATTTCACATCCAGTGCTTTAAGTGTGACAAGTATGGTCATTTTGCTCGGGATCGCAAATTCAGGTCTACTCCTCTTGTTTCTTTTGCAGAAGTTGGCATAGGGACATCTCAGGAGGAGCAAAGGTCAAATGAAGACTTCCTTTTCTAAAAGGAGGAAATGTTAGAGGGAGCTTGACATCTTTAGCTTCAGAGGGAGCTTGTCAAGCTCAGAGGGAGCCAGTTTCTTTTAGCTTCAGAGGAAGCCACATTTTGGTTAATGCATTCTTCTCTGGGAGAAGTTTTAGGTGAAAGCCCTCGTTCCACCCTCTGCGAGTAGGTATGGTGGATCCACCCTCTGCGAGTAGGCATGGTGGTGAAGCATTCTTCTCTGGGAGAAGTCTGAGGTGAAAGCCCTCGTTCCACCCTCTGCGAGTAGGTATGGTGGTAGGCATGGTGGAGATGCACTCTTCTTTGGGAGAAGTTTGAGGTGAAAGCCCTCTTCCACCCTCTGCGAGTAGGCATGGTGGAGATGCACTCTTCTCTGGGAGAAGTTTGAGGTGAAAGCCCTCTTCCACCCTCTGCAAGTAGGCATGGTGTATCCACCCTCTGCGAGTAGGTATGGTGGATGTCATGGAAGAAATTCCATGATGTGCTTGTTCACCTTTTGGGAGTGGTGAACCTCATGTTGAGATGACAATAAGCACTTATGTCTTTCATCCATGTGAGTAGCCATGGTGGTAGTCCCTATGTGACTTGGTCATTCAAAAAGAATCCTCCCTAGCTAAGAGGGAGTGTTGTTATGTAGCTAGGTTGGGTCCCTTCTAGGGCCGACCTAGTGCACAAAATGTCAAGTGGCCTGTCGGCCTTGACATTTAGAAATCTCAGTTGTAATATCCATTTAAGGGAAGGCCCTAAATAGGGCGAATGATTAATATATATCTTGTAAATTGTAAATAGGTCAAGACCTATTCGATGTAACTTGTAGATAAAGCATTCAAATTCTTGTGACTTGGTGCCAAAATGAATAAGGCCGACCAAGGTTTGTTGTGGGCTTGAACTCATAAAAGTAAGATCATTTGAGGATCACAAAGGCAATCAACCAAGCGAATACTCCTACCTCTGCTGTGTGAACTTCCTAAACAGCGAATTAATCATATAAGGCAGTGAACTTTTCAGTGAATCATCTTCTAACTGGGCAAACTTATTCACAGGCCTGCCGAATCCGCTCTTGAGTCTACCGAGCCTGCTCCTAGGGTGTCGAACCTGCATCAAGGGTGCTGAACCTGATTCAAGGTCGCTGAATCTGCTCCAGACCTGAAGACATTCCTCCTAGGGCATGCGAATATCGCCATATGGTCTGAAATCTGCATTTTGGGCAAGTTGATCAAGTCTGATCTGAGTTGTGAATCAGATAAGTTACTTGTATGCCCTAGAGGAGCTATATTGTAATTTGCTGTTATATTTAACCTAATCGGATCTGAGATTTCTTGCTGGGTTTTTCACCTCCAAGAGGGAGGTTTTCTTAGGATAGCATTGTGTTATGTGTTGCATTTATATTTTCTTTGTTATTTTCTTTCAGTCTGATTACTAAAATCAACAGTTTATGCTTCCACTTTTTTCATATTGTCTACCAGAGCATTCACAACTAGAATATCTGACAAAAAATCCCTTTCATTATGCTTTCAATGATATCCATACCCTGTTCCAATGCGCCCACTTTAGCACAGGCAAGGAAGCCCACTTTAGCACAGGCAAGGAAGATGCTGCAAAAGGTTATCAAAGTTGGCTTAATGCCTGCAAATTGCTATGCTCTACTCATAAGTGAAAGAAAATAAAAACTCCTGCCATCTGCTTGAGATTTGATCATTCTTGTAAACACTAATAGCAATAATTTCTATTTCCTATAAGAATATGCAGCAGCCATTCCTTGGCGGGAGATTCATAGATTAATAGAATTGTGAGTGGTGTAGTACTACATAATAAAGAGAAACACCAACACCTCAATGAACCTACTATCATAAGCAAGACTGCTAAGTTGTTCTGGAGATATAATATCATTAGTTCTTGAGATCTCAAGCAAGACCATGGCCAGGTTCTTAAGTATCTCATCCCTGTCTGTGGCCTCTGTAAAAAAAATATTCCTTTATTAAATTCACCTTTAGCAGGTTCAATTTTTTTTGTTTAAATTTTTGTTGCTCATTTTTTTCAAGCGAGCTAAAAAGAACATGCAGGTTCCTTTGTTTTCCATATATTCTTTGCCTACATCTTTAGTAGCACACTGAAATTATTCAACTTCTCTCATTGTATGGGCCTTTCTTTCTTTGCTTAAAAAGCAAAGTGCAAAGAAAGCCTTAAGAGTAAAGAATAAGTTGAAAACAAATTCACTTTTATTGAGATGTTCAGAGAGGTAACAGAATTGTTGAAATTGATTGAGAAATTTTATATCTATTTGTTCATCAATAGAGTCAAGACGTCATGCAAAAATTAGTCTCCCACATTGCGTCTCTATCGACCTACTAACCATCTCTACAAAAGTGTTCTAGATATGGTTTTCACTCTATTGCAGCTATAATCCCCATTCTTAATATCTATTAAAACTTAGTTTTCATTATGGACTGCGGAAATCTTATGTCTCTAACTTAGTATGTGTCCCACTCCATTGCACCCCAAATTGTTGCACCACAGCCTTGACCCAGGTTTGTTAGAGTTACAGGCCGCCTTATTTTCGTAGGGGGATTTCTCACATCATGGATAAAAAATTCCACATCCTACCCAAACACAACATTTTTTGCCTTCTATTTTTGCTCTGCTCTGCTTTGCTTCCCACCCTGCTAATCTCTGTCCCTTCTCTCATGGATACTCCCACAGGGGAGCCCCATCAGTACCCCCTCCCAAGGCCGCCCGATCCCACAGTAAAGAATGTGCATTCGGTCATTAGGGCAGAGGTGGACCAGGCTCCTGCCTCTCCACCTCTGGGGCTAGATTCTCTCTTTGCTGAAGCGTCGACGGTGTCTTTTGTGGATAAATAGGTGGGAAACAGATCCCCTCTGCAGAACCACTTACATATTGCTGATAACAGTCTTGTTGTTTTCTCTAAAGAAGGACTAGAAGTGGTGGTCCCAGATGAAATCATGGATAGCATTGTCCAGGATATGAAGCTGTGTCTTATCGGTAAGTTCCTTGCCTTTAGACCCAATGTGGACCAGGTTAGAAGATGGGCTGATAAAATGTGGAAACTACAAGGTTCTGTCACTATTACTGCTATGGCGAATAGTCTCTTTCTTTTTAGCTTTGTTAATGAAGACGACCTTACCAAGATTCTAACGGGTGGACCCTGAGCCTTTGACAAAAGCCTCAAGAATTTTCTCTCTCAATAAGTGGAAGCCTGGATTTGATCCCTCAGCGGACCTTGGAGCTGTGGCAACCACTTGGGTTTGCCTTCCAGGATTACTGTTAGAATTTTGGGACCATAACATTTTTAGGGGTATTGCAGATCTATTTGGGACTCTTGTGGCGGTGGACAGAGTTACTTTGCAGAGATCTAGGCTGATCTTTGCCAGATTTTGTGTTAATGTTGCTGTTAACACGGTTCTTCCTACCTCTGTTACTTTGAGATCTAAGTTTGGTAGATGGGACCAGATTCTGGAATATGAGAATGCTTCCCTGTACTGCTTAAACTGTAACAAATTTGGCCATCTGAATGTTTCTTGCAAGCAGCCTAATAAGGATAATAATTTGGTATTGGTGGGTAAGCAGATCCACCCTTCTAACCTGCCGACAAGGGGGAACAAAGTGAAGGAAAAGGGAGCAGTCACAAGTGGAGATAGCAATAAAGCCCTTTTGCCTGGTTCTCCTTCGAATGCAGTGCATAGGCCACCAGGAGATGGGAAGGATCCTCTACCAATAGATTCTCAACAGGAGTCTTTGACTATTAACAAAAGGGGGGTTTCTAAAGAACTGGGTTTTAAGGAAATACAGATTACTGGACATCTGGGTCTAAAGGATATGAAGGACAACGAACATAATGTTATTCCAAATGAAAGTAATGAAGGTTTGAAAGAGGAACCAGTTAAGGTGAAGGAGGTTACCCTCCCCTCCTTCCCCCCTCACAAAGACTCAAAGAATCTGGAAGGGGAAACTATTTCCCCGGTTGTGGTATGGGAAAAGAAAGTTGAAACCTGCTCTCTAAAAGATATGGAGGAAGGTGAGATTTTCCTTTCCCCTAAGGTGGAAAAAAAGATCCTAAAAATTGTGGACAAGCCTATAGGCAGCAAAAGTCTGAATGACTCTCTGGCCTTATTAGGTTTCGCTTCCCCTAATAAGGATGACGAGAAGGGCTGGACTCAAGTTCAGGGCAAACAAAAAAGAGTAAGAAGCCAGATATTGATACTGATAACAAAGTGGGAAGGCCATCACAAAAGGAATCCGGAATCAAAGAAGTCACGAGAGATGTAGCAAATGGAAAGCAAAACACCTTGGAGAATGTTACAAGGATGTAGAACAAGAAAAAATCTAGACCTGCCACAGTGCCTGCTGCCTTAGGTAATTTTGTGCCCCCCCTCTTGGAATATCAGAGACCTAAATGGCCCTCTTAAACAACATCTCCTAAAATGTTGCCTTATGGAGAATAGAATTGAGATCTTACTGGTTCAAGAAACTAAGATGACTAGAGAGACATTGAAAAAAGTTATAAAAAGTATTTGGAATAGTGCCCATTTTTTTTGTCTCGGATGTGGAGGGTGCTTCGGGGGGATTGGTTGTCCTCTGGAACCCGTCAAGATTCAAAGGCTCATTAAATTTTAGTAATAAGAACTGCCAAATTGTTCAAATGGAGGAGAATAATTCAGATGTAAAGTGGAACCTGATCAATATTTATGCTCCTAATACTAGAAATGGTAGAATTGCTCTTTGGGTGGATATCTCAGATTGGATTAGCAACAACAACATGGAATATTGGATGATTGGAGGAGATTTCAACTTCCCCCTATACCCCTCAGAAAAGCAAGGAGGCCTTGGGGATTACTTTGAAAGTATGATAGATCTTGCCGACTTCATTTCTACTTCAGGTCTTATAGACATTGATCTTAAAGAGGCCAGGTTTATGTGGAGTAATAGAAGACAAGGAGAGAATCTTATTCAAGTTAAATTAGATAGGTTCTTGATGAGCAGTAATTGGGATATCCTTCCTCAGCTCTCCCTCACTACTTCATCTAGAATTGCCTTTGACCACAATGCAATTCTTTTGAATTGGGATCAAAATTTATCCATTGGCTCCTTCCCTTTTAGATATGAGGTTATGTGGTCATATCACCCCGACTTCAAATCTTTGGTTAAAGATTGGCAGATCACCCCCCTTAATGGTACACCGATGTTTATTGTTTCTCAAAAATTGAAAAAAGTAAAAGAAATGGTGAAAGGGTGGAACAAATTTTCTTTTGCAAACATCTTCCAAAAGAAAAAAAAACTCTTGTTTTGGAGTTGAAAGAAATCCAGGAGAGAATGGAGCAGGGCCATCTTGATGGGGGGTTACATGACAAAGAAAGAGAGCTGAGAGCTAAATGGTTCAAGATCTCAAAAGAAGAGGAAGTTTTCTGGAAACAAAAATCAAGGATCCAATGGTTGAAGGAGGGAGATAAAAATACCAACTTCTTCCATCAGTCTACAATGAAACACGAAGCAAGAAATCAAATCGGGCAATTGACTAGAGAAGATGGGTCCATTCTCACTAAGAGGGAGGATATTGAAGGTGAGCCAATTTCTTTTTTCTCCCAACCCCAACATATATTGGACAAAAATAAGATAGATAAAGCCTTGGAAGTTATACCTGAGCTTATCTCTAATAATGATCTGAAAGACATGCTTAGATCGGTTTCTATGGAAGAAGTGAAAAAGGTTGTCTTCTTATTGGATGCTTATAAGGCGTTGAGACCTGATGGATTCCCCCCAGTCTTCTTTCAAGAAAACTGGAATATAGTTGGAGAGGACATTTTTAGAATGCCTAAAGACTTCTTTAGATCAAGTAGAATTCTAAAAGAAATAAATTCCACTTTTATTGCTTTGATTCCTAAAAAGACTGATACCACTTCCATGCAAGAATTCAGACCGATTAGTTTGTGCGATATTGTTTATAAAATCTTATCCAAATTGGTGGTCTTTAGAATAAAACCTTATTTGGATAAACTAGTGTCTAAAAACCAAAAAGGTTTTGTTCAAGGAAGACATATTTTGGATGTTGTTCTCACTACTCACGTGCTGATCCACTCAATACAATCCAACAAAAAATAGGGTATGGTTTTTAAAATTGACATTTCCAAAGCTTATGATAAGAGTTTCTTTGGCGTTCTTGTTTGAAGTGCTTAAAAAGTTTGGTTTCAAGGGCAAATTTTTAAAAATCTTAGAGGCTTGTTTTATGACCCCAACCTTCTCAGTCTTGGTGAATGACTCCCCTAAAGGTTTTTTCTCATGTAGTAGGGGTTTAAGACAGGGTGACCCCTTATCCCCTTATTTATTCTTGCAATTGAAGTTCTTGGCAGGAATTGTAAAAGAATGTGTGATAATGGCTTCATCAAAGGAATTAAGGCGGCCTCATCTTTGTCTGTAGAATCCCATCAACAATTTGTTGATGATACCGTTTTTTTTTTGGGTTGCTTCCATCATTGAAGCTGAGTATTGGAAACAATTGTTTAATGATTATGCTGATGTTTCAGGACAATGCATCAATTATCACAAGAGAAAAATGTATTTCTTCAATACAGAAATAAGCCCTGCCCATAAGATTATGGATATCATTGGATGTCAAATGGAAGGCCTACTGGCCTCTTAGCTGGGGCTCCCTCTTTTTGTTAAGAATCCAAAGAGCACCTTTTGGAATGGAATCATTGAAAGGTTCCATAAGAAATTAGTTGGATGGAACGGGAAAATGCTTAGCCAAGCTGGAAAAATTCAATTACTAAAGGCCTCTTTGGAAAACATCCCAGTGTACTATTTCTCACTGTTCAAACTCTTAGTTGGTGTTGCGGACCAAATAGAAAAAATCCAAAGAAAATTCCTTTGGCCAGGAGTGGAGGATAAAGCTAAAGTCTCCTTTGTCAGTTGGGAAAATGTGTGTCTACCTAAGAATAAAGGTGTCCTTGGGATAAAAAAGCTTATACTCTTTAATAAGGCTCTCCTATCTAAGATTGGTTGGTACCTTTTGGAATGATCAAAAGATGGGTAGAAATAATGAAAGCCAAGTATCTTGCTAGAAATCCCCCTCACACTCTTATGTATGTTGATGATCTTCCCAAGGGATCAATAATATTGAATAATCTATTAAAATGCAGAGACTTGTTAAGAAAAGGTACTGGGAAAGTGGTGGGCAATGGAAGACACTTTTTTATGGACCGATGTTTGGGTGGGGAACAATACTCTCACCTCAATGAGAAATATGAAGGAATTTAAAAATTGCTGCATTGAAGCTTTGGGTGAAAAGCTATACAATTATGTGATTTGGGACAATGGTTCCCCTTCATGGATCTGTTGGTTGTAATTAGGGCTGGCGGATTCCAATTGCCTTGGGCAACATTGGAATCCGCCTCCTTAATATATAGGGCCTGGCCCAATACCTTTCGGTGCACCCAAAAAGGTTCCACGCTTCACTTAAACCCTTCACGCCTCCTTGATAGGGCTGACCCTAGCTAATAAGGAATTAATATAATTAATTAAGTTAAAAGAAGGCCGACATGTTAAAAGGAATAAGTCTCCTATAAATGTGGCATTTGCTTCTCATTATCACAGCACAATAACAAGCAGATGAAAAGTATTTTTCGGTGAAAAGTGAATTCCATATTCAGGGATCTGGCAACCGTCGAACTATTCTAGATAGCAGCAGTAGACAACGAATGCCATTAGGCAACTTCAGATCCTCAATATCAGCCTGCGAACTTCATCAGACATCTGTAGATCCATAATTAAAGGCAGCGAACTTCAGATCCCCAACAACAGCTAGCGAACGTCATCAAGACATTTGCAGATCCATAATTAAAGGCAGCGAACTTCATAAGAGGCTACAGATCATATGTAATGTCCAGTTGAATTAAAATCATAATCAGATCTGAGGATCCTTTGGCTGGGTTTTTCCTCCTAGGAGGTTTTCCCAAGGTAACTGTGTTTTGTCTTTTGCATTTCATTTCCTTTATTATGCTTGAGTCTGGAAAACAATAAGCTAATTAACCTTATTCTAATTTTCTGAGTTTTATTCAATCTAAAAGTACCAAATTTAACAGGATCAACCTAAAACAAAGGTTATCTTCTAATGTTAGGTGGAGGTTAGATTGGGAAAATAAAATTTAAGAATTATATTCTGTGTTGGGAGCTTGCCCTAGACTTGATATTAATTGTCAAGATGAAGTGGTGTGGAGACCCTCTTCGTTTGGTGCCTTTTCGGTTAGTTCGGCTTATTCTTTGCTTGACTCTACCCCTCCTTGCTAGGCCCCTTTTGGTTGGAAAGTGATTTGGATGCCCAAACTGATACCAAAGATTAATTGTTTCTGGTGGATAGCAACTCACAATAGAATCCTTACGCTGGACAATCTCAACAAGAAGGGCTTTCAATTTCCTAATAGATGCTCTCTATGTTATAAGGAATGTGAAAATATCAAGCACTTATTCTTTCAGTGCTCATTTGCTCACGAAGTTTGGTCCATGATTATGCCTCTTACTTTGGTTGTCTAGGTCTTTCTTGCTAATCTGGCCGAATTCATTGAAACATGGAAAAATTGTCCCTTCAAACATGAAGTTATAAGGAAATTATGGAAGCAAATCTCACCAATAGTCGCTTGGGCTCTATGGAAAGAAAGAAACAACATATTTTTTTATGGATTCTTCCAAAACGAGTAGGGTTTTTCTATCTATAAAGCATCACATATCTAAAAACATCAATGTTGCCTCTTTTGGAGACTTCAAAAACATGCCTAATATCCAAGAAGTGTGAATTCAACAACTATGGGGAATAACTCATAAGCTAACCAATATCAATTGGACTAAAAAGACTAATAGATCAAATACCAAATGGTGCCCCCTTGAGGAAGGTTGGATTAAAGGCAACCTAGGTGAAGCAAGTGTTGGACCTATTCTTAGAGACCACAAATGAAGTCTCATTGAAGGCTCGACTAAGAATTTAGAAATCAAATCAACTAATTTTGTAGAAGCCTTGGCTGTGTGGAAGGAGATAATGATGGCCAGAGACTTGGGATTCACCAAGGTGATAATTGAAGGAGACTCCAAATTGATAATTGGCATTCTAAAAGAAGAAGCTACAAGCACATGAGAGATAAGAACCATAATAAGGGTATGTTTACATACAATTAAGAGATTCAATCAAGCCAAAATCCAACACATTTATCGTGAAGGAAACAAGGTTGCTGATCTCATTGCAAATGAAGGACTAAAGAACCAAGTGTGGAGTTGCTGGAAGAGTGACTCAATCCTGCCTAACATCCACAAAGAAATATCAAATGAATGAGTATAATGGTAGTTTTTCAAATTTAATTTTGGGCAGAAAAGAGAGGCGAATTTTGACTCAGGCTCTGGACATGTTGGTTTCAAATAAGGAAACTTCGTGGTGTTGGTACATGTTTTTTGGTTATACAAACTGGGTTTCTTCTATGGTTGTCTGGTAGTTTTTTTGTAGGGTTCTTGTGTGGCGGCGTTGCACTGATTTTGTTATACTCGTTTGTTGCTTCCTTTTACTGTTTCTTTTGTTGTAAGGGTTAGGGCCCCCTCCTTGCTTATCTTATCAAAAACATTTTTTTGCCTTCTTAGCATGGTTAAAATTAGCAACAAATTTCATAAATTACTATAAACAAAGCAACAAGAAGGTTGGATAAAAAATCATGATAATGTTGTGAAGGGCTTGAAGCACTATAAAATATATGTTGTTTCAAGGGCTTGACTCTTTTTAATGCCTAGTTCATCTTATTAATGTTGCTTAATCATGTGGTGGCTTATATCTCATGTCAAAGTATGAGGTTATCAGTCTATTGCTAGCAACATCCACTTCAAAAGAGAGGATCTTCCACTAAAACTTGTGGGATGATATTAATGACCAATATATAGAATTATGTCATTCGAATGATAATATTAGTTTTCTTTTATGGTTGACTTTTTGGAATTCCTTTTCATTAACTTCATATTGAATTTTGTTTATAATTATTTATTTATGGATTTCTTTTTATTTATTTTTATAGTATTTTAAGTTTATTTTTTATTTTTTCATTTAGAGTAAAATTGTTCAAATTTATATATTATCAATTTTTTCAATACATTGGTAATTCAATGGACAAACTTACGTACACACACACCAAGGTTTCAATAGATACTTTATCATTTGGGTACTCACTACACAATAAAGAAAGGAGAAAGAAATACACTAATACAAGAGTATAAATACTTTTAATGCAATTAAGATTGTCCTTTATTATTCATCAACATTACTTATTTTGTTTCAATGCAATTGAAAAAAGAAAGAAAAATAATTGAAAACCATATTACAATTCACCCATTTGCACAAAATGGCTATAGCATGAAAAACATCGTATTGCATCCCAACACCAATGGACATACATATTGAAATTAGAATCATACAATGGTGCACCAAGGTTATGGAAATCAATGGCCAATAACACAAAAAGGAATGTTGACATCCAACAACAAGAAGCAATGAGTATAATGATCCAACAATATTCATGCAAGAGAATTGCATAACAATAATAAGTATAACGATCCAATGAATAATGAGAATAGGCTACTAAACATGGATGTGGATAGTCCTAATGTCAGTTTCAAATATGCATGGATGTGAGAAGCACAACACAAACACAACCAAGGCTTCTTAATGCAATTTCATATTAATAAAACTTATCCAATATAATAGTTCGCATGAGCCCAACTCAAATCCGAAAGATAAGTATAGGTCCTCTTTACTACTAACCTAAAATTCAATCCTAGCTCAAAATTATCCAAAATGATTCAAAAGGTAGGAAAATACATTACAAACATGAGGCATTTCATTTCACAAAATAAAAAGTTTTAACACGTGTTAAAATATAGAATTCATATTTTTACAATTTCAAGAAACATGCAAAAGTAATCAATCACCATTAATAGAAGGTTCAAAAAAAAATAGTATCCACTAAACTTCACCAAAATTAGAAGCTCATAGTTTCAAAATTAAATTGCACCTTCCACCTCTAAAAAGATTAGGGATCACACTTTTTCAATCACATCAATTTTTGATAATTTTTTTTGAAAGGTTTTGAATCATTTTACATGCTGAAAAAAACTAGAAAAACACACTATCAATTTTCTTACAATGTCCATTTGTTTCTAATCCACCCAACACTATTAACATGCAATCACATAATTTATTAACGAAATGTTGCAACACATTGAATTTTTTGAAATTAAATAACATCAACTTGAAAGAAATGCATATATCTATTCTGAGTTATATAATTCAATTTCAACTTAAGAATAGGGATATCATATCCAATCACCTAATATGGGCATGGTCAAAAGCAATAACTAACAAGCCAATGGATAAATCAAATAGAGAAATACCTTATCTCGTTAATGCAATTCTCAAATAAATTGGAGTTTTTTTTTGGTTCCATAAACATAAGGGTAATCATTTCAAAAATCATTCGCATAACTAAAATCCCAATCTTTAAAAGAAGTATGAACTCACATGAGGGAGAGAGACAAATAGAGAAAATAAGTGAGTTGAAAACCCTTCCCTTTTCCAGAGACAAATAGAGAAAATAAGTGAGTTGAAAACCCTTCCCTTTTCCTTTTCATTCCTAAAATTCAAAAAAACCATAATTGCTTCTTCTTCTTCTTCTTCTTCTTCTTCTTCTTTTTTTCACATAGATATTGTAAAAAGGATATTTCAAAATTAAATATTTTCTAAAATATATTTCACTTTAATATTTTTAATCAAATATTTAAAGATTCTTATAACATTGTTTTTTTAAAAATATGTGCAATATTAAAATGCATGACCTTTTTGAATAAAGGCAATACAATAATGAATTATTCAACTAAATATTTAAGGTTATTTACAAACACCCTTCAATAAAATTTTTGGAAACCCAGTAAAATATAAGTAAACTCAAGTTAAAAAAACACACACAAAAGAAACAAGCATTTTTCAAGTACATCCACAACAAAGGGATTTAGAATTATGAATGGTTTTGATTAATGGTGAACTAGGTAAATACTAGTAACCTCATTTTATTTGCAACTAGACAAAATGGGTTAAGCACCCAAACATGCCACTTGATGCATATGGTCACTAACTCAACCACAAGGACTAGGCATGGTCAAAAGATCATATGAGTCCATGACATTCTTCTCCACCTCCTTTCATTGGTCAAACATTACATATATCTCATACACTCAAGTCAAAGCTTCAAATCTACAACAAAGATCAAATCCAAATCAACATATGATTTCCAATAAGTACATGTAATTTAGCAAGACATACATCCATCCTACAAGTACATCATATCATAATCAACTCACTATAGCTTTTAATCCAACATAAGAAACATTAGTAAAAGGCAAGAGATTGCATAGATCAACATTTACAAATAGATTGTTCTTTTCAAATCCATAAATGCTACCAAAATCACTTCAAGAGGCGAGTTGAAGATCTCTTTGAGATCATGAGAATTCTCTATTATATTGTAATTTTTTAAATTATGAATACAATAAGAGTGGTGTTTTTTTGGTGGATTTCTTCCTATAAGAGTTTTTCATGTTAAATTTGGTGTGTATATTTTCTCCTTTCAAATAATTTCATTCCATTTTTATATAAGTATTCTTCTTTCTAGATTAATGTCTAGTAGACCCAATTTATTGGTGGATGGTGTTTTTGTTTGTGAATTTCTTCCTATAAGGGTTTTTTTAATGTTAAATTTGGTGGTGGGTATATTTTCTCCTTTAAAATACTTTCATTTCATTTTCATACAAGTATTAGTCTTTCTAGTGTTTAAGTTTTCTAGTGTTTAAGTAATAGAACCAATTTGTTAGCTTGATTATCCATGGGAAGAAGGGCATTTTTGGTTCTATAATAATCTAGGTTTTAGTGGAAGCATTTTTTATAGGGTCAATCTTTTTCAAGGTTTAGATAAATAGGAAGTAGTTCTAGTAAAATGAAGATCACAAAATTTAATTGCAAGAATTTTAAGCTACAAAACTCAAAGTTGAAGACACATTGGTAGAGTGATTTCAATGGATTGCAATTGAAGTAGTGTAAGGATATATTTCTCAAGATATGATTCTAGATAAGTGGAAATAATAAGATAGAAAGCTTTAGATCTACTATTCATTTGCATCTTTTATATTTTTAATACTTCTATTTTGTTTTGTAGAGAGTAATACTAAAAAATTATGGGATAAGTTAGGGGATTTGTATCAAACAAAGTCCCTAAAAATAAATATTTTCTTGTAAAAAATTGTACTTAAAAATAGTTGATGGAGATTTAATGGCTAAGCACTTGAATAAGTTTAAGGCTATTGCCAAATTATTGATGACAATTAATGTCATGATAAATGAGGAAGATTGGTGCATTACTTTGATTTATTCATTGTCAGATTCATGGGATAACCTTGTGATGACAATGAGTAACTCCACATCTCAGTTAACACTTGATGATGCGGTTGGAGCCTTGTTATATGAATAAATAAAGAAGAAATACATGGAATCTATTAAATATGTTCTATTTGTCAAAGTTAATGTGAAGTAAAAGGGAAAGAACAAGAAGGAAGAAAGGAGATCTAAATCTAAAGGTATATCTAAGGGTAGATCTAAATCTCTAGTTAAGTCTAAGGGTGGATCTAAGTCTATAGTTAAGTCAAAAGGTAAATTAGCCACATTAAGAAAACTTGCAATGTGAAGAAAAATATAAATAGATTTAATGTAATTTTCAACCAAGGACCTCTAAAGGAGAATTTGGAGATGTATTTCTTGCATCTTTTGTTATGCATGTAAGTCATGATGCATGGTTGATTTTGGAGCATTATTCCATATGAATCCACATACGGGGTGGTTTTTGTGTATGATAACTATGATGGTGGAAAGTCTTCTTAGGTAACCATACACACCAAAATCGTTACTCATGGGAAAATCAAGATCATGTTTGGAGATGGAAGATTCAAGACTCATTATGTCTAATTTTTTATATATCTCTAGATTGGCAAGAAACTTATTAATTGAGTAAGTTAAATGATTTGGGAGTGTGTGTTGTTTGTTGTAAATAATTTCAAATATTGGTTACAGGAATTTGATTTTGGAAAATAGATATTAGGTTTGAGTTCATTTTAAATTTAATGACAATAATATCTAGATTCTTGAGCTAGTTTATCAAATCATAACTATTTCCAAATTAATACCCTAGAAGATGGTCAAGGTGTGTCATCACCCAAGTAAAACCTCAATGAAGAAGGAGTAAGAAGTTTCTTGGGAAACCCCTTCTAAAGGATAATTTCATGATATCACTAATGTGATGTCTAGTAAAGGAAATTTGATTTCACATTTGGATTCCTCTCAAAAAAATTATGCATTTTTAAAAGACAACCCCTTGTTTTGGGTTCATATGAAGCTATGGCTTTAAGTAAGTCACAATATGAAGATCCCTAAAAAAATTGCCCCCCCCCCCAAGTGAAAAAGAGTGGACTTAAGAGTCCCCAAAGTTTCACCCATTTACTTCAAGGGTCTAGCATACCCAAAACTTATCGCCCTAGCAACACCATAAATTGTTGATAAAATAAATGTTCAAGGTATCACCCAAGATATACCTCAACATTGGCACAAAAAAATTACAATCTCTTCGAAGACATAACAAATGTATTTAGTTGAAAAAAAAAATTCACCGAGGAAAAAATTAAAGTTATCATTGTCATGATACCTTTAAAATTGTGGCATGAAAGAATGATACACATTGATGGAAATAGTCCTTAGGGGCTTAAATTATAATTAAAGCTAAGGAATTTAAAGGATTAAAATTTCTATCAACATTTTATATATATGAAACAAAATCATGATAATTTTATTTTGATCTTTACTAGATCAAGTATAATCTTGGAGCTAGTTCATAATGATGTTTTGTCCCTATGAATGTGCCATCATTAAGAAAATCCTTGTGTATCATTTATTGATGATTTCTCCTCCAAGATATGGGTGTATTTTCTAAAATAGAAGTATGAGATCTTCAACACCCAGAGTTCAATGTTGTCCTACATAATCAAATTAGAAAAAAGATCCAAGGCTTTTCTCTATAAATTTTGTGAATTTTGTAAGAGTAGGGAGAAAAAGATAGGAATGTGCTCAATGGAGCTAAGCTAGATAATAATTTTTGGGTAGAAGAAATTAATACAACTTGATATCTCATTAATAGATCTCCTATGTGAATACTCATTGATAAAATTTTGGAATAGGTTTGATTGAACAAAAAAAATATTTTTTAGGCATTTTAGATTTGTTTGTTGTGATGCAAAATGTGCATGTGCCTAGACAAAAGAGTTATCAATTGGACTTCAAAGCATATAACTTTATTTTCATTTATTAAAATCATGGTGTGAAAGGGAACGTCCTTTGTAATTTTGAGGTATGGAGGGTAATTACAATTCATGAGGTGATATTTAAAGAGATCAAGTCTTCTCCTACTGAACAACCTAGAATTGAAGAGATAAATACTGTGCATTTAGAGCCAAAAATTGATAAACTAGCACCTAACAATGAACATGATGCTCATGATAGACTACCTAGCTAAGGAGGGTGATTTTGAGGAGAATTTTGAGAAGGAAGAACTTATTACTCCACTTGTAATAATTTCCTCTTGAAAAAGAAGAGAACCTAATAGATATAGTCTAGCTAATTCTTGTTATATTTTTGCATCATCTACTAGTGATGATGAGACACCTAGAGAGGAATGAGACTTGGGAATTGATCTAGTTGCATAAAGGAAGGAATCTCATTGGTTGTAACTGGATCTTCAAGAAATTTAGTTATGGAGGCAAGATTAAAACATACAAGACACACTTGGCGGATAAGGGTTATTCTTAGGTTGAGAGAATAGATTTTGGTGAGATGTTATCTTTTTTTGTAAAATTAACATCCAATAGGTTTTATTTATTCATTTATGCTACATATAACCTAGAGATTAAGCAAATAGATGGTCAAGGAAACATATTTATATGGTGATCTAGAGGAGGAAATCTACATGAAATAGTTTATAAACTTCGTAGAAAAAGGTAACAAAATCTAGTTTCAACTTAAAGAAGTCTCTTTATGATCATAAACAATCTCCTAGAATTTTGTATCAAAAGTGTGAGATCCTTATGTTTTAAAGTTGGGATTTGTCAAAACAAATTTCTATTATTATGTTTATTTTAAGCTAGGGAAAGATTGGTTCATTGTCATTATTCATCATGTTGATGGCATAATTCTTACTGAAAACAATAATGATATAGTAAAATTTTTAAATATCACCTTTCACTTTAGTTTTATATGATCTAGAAGATGTAATTTTATCTTAGGCATAGAAATTAAGAGATAGAGAAAACATAAATTTTTGGTAAAGTCAAACAAATTGTATTGATCGTTTAGTGTAAAGATTTAGAATGTAGGATTATGAGCCAATTAATTTTCTTAACCCAATAGGAACAAATTCATCAATAGAATAGTGTCCCAAGGCACCCAATGAGATAAAGGGCATCATTCGTGTTCCATATGCAAGTATTGTTAGCAAATTGATGTATGTTATGGTTTGTACCAAACCAAGCATTACCCAAGTAGTAGAAGTCCTTAATAAATATATGTCCAATCTAGACAAAGAGCTTGGACTGCAATAAATAGGACCTTTATATATTTTTGTGGCATTTCAAAAAATTTGGGTAGAACAATGAATATTTGGAGCTTTGTTGATGTAGATTAGGAAGGTGATAGTGGTTACATGTTTAATGTATTTTGTGGTGTAATAAGTTGGATGAACAAGAGACGAGCTCTGATTTCTCTTTCAACTACATAAGTTGATTGCATGGTATCAATTCATTCTTTTAAAGAGAAAATGAGGCTTCAAAATTTGTGTTCAAATGTTGGCTTGAGACAAGAGTCAATGAGGATTTAACTATAATAGTCAAAGTACTATCAATTTGGTTGAGAACCTAACTTTGATACATGAATAACAAACATTGACATGCAATATCAATTCGTTTTTGACAAGGTGGGGAACGAGATGTAGAACACAATCCTTCTACTGAGAGGTGGGGCAATGAATCAGTAGAAGATCTAATTTTTTTTATCTTTAATCAATTAAAATAACTTTGATAAACTAATAAGCATTAAAACAAAATCAATAAGAGAGCAATCATACATAAAAACCTCAAGACATGAAGTACATGGATATCCTAGAATAGATAATAAACCACGATGAGAAATGCTGCTAGGATTTACTGTCCTAATCCAACCTCACGAAAAAATAACATGTACAAAATTTTAAGAACACCAACCCTAAGAAATCACCAAACTCCTTGCTTGGATGCACCAACTTGGATAGAAGCACCAACTCAGCATCTTAGAGGCACCAATCATAAGAATGTGGCAAATTCTCTTTCTTAACTACCAATGGCTTACATTTGTTTCAATTCAAAAGTATAATTCTCATAATATCTGTTGTTTAATCTTAATACTTCTGCAAGCAGACTTTACAATATAAACATAATCAACTCCCACATATTCTTTTCAGACGCACTCATACAATCTCAACAAAATATTCTATAACATATCTCAAATCTTCACATTATCAATCTTATTCAACTCTCTTAGACTTCTCTCATTTGCAGAGATATTCTACTACATAATGAAATCTCTCAAAACATTTAACTCTAACTGTGATATGATTCTATTGTTCGACACTCCAACATTCTCCTTAGAAACAATCTCACTCTAACACCTTTCATTGGGCTTTCCATCCTCTATCGGGTCATCAGTTGGAAAGAAGTTTAAACCACTGATAACTGCTTACACAGTTATAACCAAATCCACCAAACATATATATATATAAATTGATTTCTAATTACTAATGATGGTATGTACAGGTGAGACCTATCAGTTGTAAGCGAGCCAACAAAGACTTAAACTGATCTAATGAAAGACTCGATATATACACCTTTACCATCTCAGTTATACTCGATATCCTAAATCCAGATCGTTCCATCTTTTGTATTTGATCAATACAAGTTGTGCATAAACAACATACATCTCCATTTCCATGTTTGATAGAACAATTCATCAATGCAAAAGAAAACAAGATGGTCATTCTATTTAGTCACTGAGTGTGATCGATTCATTTCACAGAAGGAATAAGGATACATCAATCAAATATAACATTAATATTTCGTTGTCTGAAGATTCATGTCATCTACTGATAAGACTCGCGAGAAGTACATTAAAGGTTGTGTCAATGTCAACCAGACATATCTTATGCATTTGTAAGTGTTTTTTTTCTACAACTCAACATCAATGAATCAGTTTGGTAATGTATGTTTCAAATTCTCTAACACAAGAGGCACTAATTGAGAAGGCAAACTTTGGATAATTTTGTAGATTGTTTCACAAATCCATTTAGCACAAAGAAGTTCCTATGGTGCAAGACTAATATGGAGATGTCTTTTCTTATTATTTTGTTTGTTTTATTTATTATTATAGTGTCATAAATTGTAACACCTTACAACTTTACATTTTTTTGTGTCCTTGCTTAGGGGTAAGTGCACAAAGATGGGGGATCAAAAAGGGGTCTTACGATGTCACTTTGATTCTGAAATCAGTAAAGTCTTCACTTCGATGAGAAATTGAAGATAGGTACACTCAAAATTTGAAGATGCAATAAGAACAAAAGTTGAAGTGCTCTAAATCTACTTTCTAAACTACTAATTTGTTTTGTAAACGAAGGAGATTAAGGGTTTCAAAAAGGGGCACCACATTTATTGGTCCTGTTTTTTCAGAAAAAAATAACATAGCACGAAATGTGGTGCCCCTAAAACATCAACTTTTTTTTAGAATTTTGCAAATCGCTCCATTGAGAAAGTAGCTAACACAGTAAAGTTTATGCCAGATTTTTCGGCTAATTATTTTACAAATTTCCGAAATGGACATATCCTAAAAAGAAGAAATTTGAGTGTTCTCCCCCCCAAAATTTTATTGAAACACGTGCAAACCTGACAGAGAGTAGGAACAAAAAAGTGAAATTTTTCAATATTTGCTGGAAAACACGTCTTAGGCCTAAAAAGGGCATCCAAGCCATTGGGTTGGATGCCCAAGGCAAATCCAAGCCTTTGGCTTGGTATTTTCTAAAGCAATAAGTTTGGGGCATGCCAAAAATAGTGCTCGTCAAATTTGGCGCACACCAAATGAGAAAAAATTTAAAAAACCATTTGGCGCGCGCCTTATTTGGCACATGCTAAATGTATTTCATAGCATTTTTTCATCATAGAAAGAAAAAAGGGTTTTCTCTCTCTGAATATATACATACATTATAACATTTAAGTATAAGTGACATTTCTATTTGTCTTTTTCCTTTCTTATACTTTAAGTTATATTTTATGTATATATTGTCAGGATGTTTGAGAGGTTCCAGATCTCTAGGAGTTATAATGCAAATTCTACTTTTTAGAGTATTCATATAAATTTCACACAGTCAAATTTCAGTAATCAACATGCTCGTATCAGCATTATCTCTCTAGTCTCTTCCTTGTATTCCCTCTCTCTCTTCCTTAACCCCTGCATCTCTCTCTCTCTCTCTCTCTCTCTCTCTCTCTCTTAGGTCTCTCCCTCTCTACATCCTTCCCTCTCTCAGGTATTTCTCCCTCTCTTTCCCATCTCCCTCACCCACTCTCTCTCTCTTTGGTCTATCCCTCTCTTTACCTCTTTCACTTGGGGTCTCTCTTTCTCTCCCTCTCTCAAGTATCTCTATCTCTCACTCTCTCCCCCTCTCTTAGGTATATCTCTCCCATTCTCCTCCTCTCTCAAGTCTCTTTCTTTCCCTCTATCTCTCTTTCTCTCTCTTCGTCTCACTCCCTTTCTCTTTCTCTCAATTCTCTCTCCCTCTCATCCTTTATCTCTCTATCTCTCCCCTCTCTCAAATGTCTCTCTCTTCCATTATTTCTCTCTTTCCCTTTAACTCTTTTTCTCTCTCTTCGCCTCATTCCCCCCCCCCCCCCTCTCTCTCTCTCTCTCTCTCTCTCTCTCCCTTTCTCTTTCTCTCTAAGTCTTTCTCCCTCTCAGTCTCTATCTCTCTATCTCACTCTCCTCTCTCAAGTGTATCTCTCTCCCATTCTCTCCCTCTCCCTCTCCCTGCCTTTCTCTTTTTCTCTTGTCTCTCTCTTTCCTTCTAGCTCTCTCCCTCCCCCCCCCCCTCTCTCTCTCTCTCTCTGTCACAATCCCTACATCCAACTCTCAGGTCTCTCTATGTCTCCCCTCCTCTCTCTCTCTCTCACCCTCTCTCAAGTGTCTCTATCTCATTCTTTCCCTCTCTCCCTCCCCCTCCCCATCCCTTTCTCTTTCTCTCTCAAATATCTCTCTCTTTCCCTCTTTCCCTCTCTCCCTCTCCTTCCCCCTACATTTGCATCTCTCTCTCTCTGGTGTCACTGTCTATTCTCTTCATCCATCTCCCTCCCTCCCTCTCTCTCTCTCTCTCTCTCTTTCAAGTCTCTCTCTTAGGTGTCTTTGTCCCATTCATTCCATTCTCTCCCCCCCTCTCCCTTTCTCTCTCTCATAATCCCTCCATCCACCTCTCAAATCTCTCTATATCTCCCCCACTCCCTCTCTCTCTCTCTGCCCCCCTCTCTTAGGTGTCTCTATCCCATTTTGTCCATTCTCTCCCTCCCACTCCCTTTCTCTTTCTCTCCCAATTCTCTCTCTCTTTCCCTCTCTTAATCTCTCCCTCTTTCCCCCTCAAGTCTCTCCCTATCTCTCTTTCTCTCTTTCCCTCTCTCCCTCCCCTTCCCCCTCTCTTTGCCCCCTCTCTCTCTCAGGTGTCTCTATCCCATTATGTCCACTCTCTCCCTCCCTCTCCCTCTCTCTCTCTCTCTCACACACACACACACACACACAATCCCTCCATTCACCTCTCAGGTCTCTCTATATCTCCCCCACTCCCTCTCTCTCTATTTCCCCCTCTCTCCCTCCCCATCCCCCCCTCTCTCTCTCTCAAGTATCTCTCCATTCTTCCTCGCCAAACTCTAGCGATGCTTTCCCCCGCCAAGTCACTAGATCATTTTGAGCTACACACACACCCCTTATCCCTCCCTACCCTCCTCCCTCTCCATCTCCTTATCTCTCTCTCATCGTGAGTGAGAGAAAGCTTGAGTGAGAGGAAGGGATGGAAAATGGGTAAGAGACCAAAGAGAGCCCAAGTGATAGAGGGATGAAGGGAAGGTTTGAGAGAGAGGGGTTATATGAAAAGAGAGGAAGAGACTAGAGATGGAGATAGAGAGAGCCCATGTGAGAGAGAGGGAGACAAGAAGGGAGGGGTTGAGAGGGAGAGCCAAAGTGAGAGAGAGGGAGCTAGGAAGGTAGGACTATCTCTCTCTCAAGTCTATCCCTCTCTTTTTCTTAACCCCTACCATCCCCTCTCTCTCTCCCCCTCTCTCACTTAGGTTCTCTCTATGGGCTCTCTTCCTAGTATATCCCTCTCTTTCCATCAATCCCCCCTCTCTCTCACACACACTTGGGCTCTTTCTTTGGTCTATCCCTCTCTTTTCATCTACCCCACTTCCTTTCTCTCCTCTCTCTCTTAGGTCTCTCCCTCTCTTTCTCCCCCCTCCATCTCTCTCACTTTTTCTCTCTCTTTGACTCAACCCCTCCCTCCCTCTCACACTTATTCTCTTTCTCCCTCTAATCTCTCCCTCTCTGTCCATCCCTTCAGGTTATATTCATCTCTTTCCATCAATACCTTCCTTCCTCTTTCTATCTCTTCCACTTAATCTTTCTCTCTCTCTCTCTTAGGTTTCTCCATCAACCCATTCCTCTCTCTCTCTCTCTCTCTCTCTCTCCCCCTTGCTTGGGCTCTCTCTTTGGTCTCTCCCTCTCTTTTCATCAACCCCCCCCTCTCTCTCTTAGGTATCTCGCTCTCTTTTCATCTACCCATACCTCCCTCCCTCCATCTCTCTCACTTGGGCTCTCTCTTTTCCTCAACCCCTCCCTCCCTCTCTCACTTAATCTCTCTTGCTCTGATCTCTCCCTCTCTTTCCATCAACCCCCCCCACCCTCTCTCTCTCTCTCTCTCTCTCTCAACCCATTCCTCCCTCCCTCCCTCCCTGTTTCTTTCACTTTGAATCTCTCTCTCTATCACTCGCTTAGGATCTCTCTATCCTTGGTATTTTCCTTTCTTTCCATCAACCACTCCCTCCATCTCTCTTACTTGCTCTCTAGTCTCTCTCTCCTTGGTATTTTTTTTTCTTTCCATAAACCACAAACAGAGAGAGAGAGAGAGAGAGGTGGTTGGGTGGGGGTGGTGGTTGAGGGAGAGAGTAGAGGGAGATAAAGCCTAGGTGCAAGAGAGGGAGGGAGGGAGGGAAAGAGAGGGAGAAACTAGAGAGAGAGGTAGGGGTTGACGAAGATAGAGAGAGGGGGAATGTAGGGAAGGAGAGGGAGAGACGAGAGAGAGAATGATGATACGAGCATGTTGATTACTGAAATTTGACTGTCTGAAATTTATATGAATGCTCTAAAAACTAGAATTTGCATTATAACTCCTAGATCTGAAACCACTCTCAAACATCCAGCCAAAATATACATAAAATATAACTTAAAGTATAAGAAAGGAAAAAGACAAATTGAAATGTCACTTATACATAAGTGTTATATTTTATGTATATTTTACACATCTTTTTGGTCCCCCATCTTTGTGCACTTACCCTTAGTGTGTCTCCTCCTAGCTCCTTTCCAAGTATATTTTTTACTGTGCACTGCAAAACTGATGTCATATGATCACATGGTGATATGGGTCTTTGTCTTGAATCTGTGTAGACTAGCTCCACCTTTGTTTCACCCCTTTCCAGAAAGGGCCCATTTTTTAATATGTCAGTGTACCAAATTTTGCAATTGATTCCCAATCCTAATATTTTAATATGATTGTTGGAGGTCAACCTAATTTATTAAAAACCTTGGAAACCTTATGTAAGAGTATCTTTCCTAATTCATTTTCATCACACCACAAGCAATCTACAACATCCCAGTCACTTCCTAGAGTAAGTATTATTGGCAAATTTCTTCATATATGAGCATTATGGAGCAACAAGTTGCAACAATTTTCATGCAAGCAAATCTTTTCATGCAAGCTTATTTTAGGCCTTGTTATGTCATGTTATTGCATCAACATTTGTGGGTCTTATTCAAAGAGTACTGCATCATCATCATCATCATCAACAACAACAACAAAACAACAACAAGCTTGAGGTATAATATTGTAGATCCGACATTTTACTTCAAAGCTTTGCTTTCATTTAATTCATTAAGGGTTAGTTCCAAACCTAGTGTTTGACTAAGGTGAACTCCTATCAACACAACATCATTTTTCCTCTCTTGTGTGTGTAGGTGACATGTTATGAAGAGAAGGAATACAGATCTGGAATGTATAGACTAAGAAAATTGAACCAAATTTTGAAGAACTAAAAAACCGTAGACACTGGTAATTAGTGAACAATGCCCAACACTTTTTCAACGAAATTGAGGAGGAGATTCTGAGTGACATTCTAATCCTGAAACTATTTTTGATATTTGAATCTAACACCTTTAGGACTAGGTTGCCTAGCCCCATAGTCCAACGCTTCCAAGCTCAAATTTCAGATGCAAGTTCCTATGTGCTTCCCATTTCCAGATCTGTGCTTAGTATCTACATATATGTTCTAAAACTCTTTGTGCATGTTAATTTCTCTTAATTTTACATCATTAGCCCTAAATTTTTAAATCAAATCAAATCAACTCAACTAAACAAGGAGAAATATTCAATACAATCCCATCAGATTTATTGGATCTCCTCTATGTATTAAGATGGTAAATATGTTTGATTCCTAGTTTACATCATTAGACTACTAGATCCCATTTAAAACCATCTTCTACAATTATTAGCCCTTATGCAATGTATACAACAAGTGGAGGATGTCAAGAAAGATGTTGTATACTTTGCAAAAAAATATTAAGTATTTTTTAAAGTTGTGATCCACATTAGGGTGGAATTTAACACTGTGGGTAGCATAGTATTTTCCTTGGAATTTATGTATGTGAAATTTTAAAAGTGTATTTAACATATTATAAGTTTTTTCTAGAGTCAATTTTGGGTGCCAAATATGGGAAATTCTACTTAGGTGCATTAGTTAGGAGCCTTAGTAAGCTTTTGGCTTAATCCTTTGTCTAATATAGAACTCTTGGAATAGGATGAGATAGGATGTTATTTTTAGAGAGGTAAATTTTATCAAAATTACTCCAAAAAGTGGATTGAATATCTCTTTAAGATCACAATGAATTATCTATTGTATTATAAGTTTCTTGGAGTGAATATAAGAAAAATGGTATAATTGTTGGTGGGTTTTTTTTGTAGGGATTTACAACAATAATTCTAATGTTGTGTGTATTATCCCCATTGAAATGCTTTGATTTTATGGTTCTAATGTAATTCATCTCAACTAACAACATGTACCAAGAAAGGATAACATAAATTTTGGCAAAACAAAGTTGTTGGGTAGGTAAAATATATTGCAATGATACAATTCAAAAGAGTAAAAATTATAAAGGATCGTCAATTTGTCAAGTACTAAATAAATCCCAACAACATTATCTCCCTAGCAAAGGTACCATTCTATTAGGGATATGATCTCTCAACCTTAAACATCTTGATCTTACAAAGGATGCTACCAAGGATGTGGGTACATCATGATTGAAAGAAGGGAACAATGAAATTAAATCCCTTAACACTAGAGGATCTTCTCTTCTAAACTTTGGTCTCTAGTAGATTATGGGGTTTTTCCTTGAGTTAATGAATGTTGAATTACTCCTAATTGACATAGATTTTTAAGATAGCTAGACCTATTTAAATTAAAGATAACCAAGTTTTTATTAAATTGGTATAATCGATTTTAATGGGTCCCAAAAATGCTATACTATAAATGTCACCTAGCAAGGAGCTAGATGATTAGGAAACTACAATTAAGTTGCCACATAACAACAAAAAGGAGAACGCAAACCCCCAAAATAGCCACAAATGAGCAATTTTTGAAAGGACCTGAAAACTTATACCTAAGAACCACAAACCCAAAAAGCGTCACCAAGTGTAAAGATACCCAAGTTAGTTGTCACTAGCATGCCTCAACACAAATTTACTTTACAATTGCATATTACAATATTATAATAGAATTAAATGCAACATTGATCTACTCATAATAATATCTTATTAGAAAATTATGAGGTCACATAGATGAATGTTTACTTGAGGATTAAGTTAGATGGGTTTTGCATAGATTTCTTATAAATTTCATGTTGTTTAAAACAATTGATATATGCATTTGGGTTAAAAAATCTCAAAGTTAAATTAGGGTGAGAAATTATGTAGAATTTAGAACCTATTTGATCTCAATATCACCAATAAAAAATCATATTTATGAATTTAAGATGGACAATACTAGAAGTATACTCAACATTCATATCCATATCTTCATATTTGTAAAGACGTTATGGTAAAATAAAATTAAAAAAATCATAACTAATGTGGATCAAAATGTCATAGTATATTAATAGGCAATTATTTCACACATTCATCTTAGAAGCCTTTGTATCGAAGTCTATTCCCATAAGATGTATAGACAAACACATAACATGCATGGATAACTAAATATCTCGTGAAATTGACTAGACAAAACATACCTTTTTGAATTTGATATGAAAGTGGAGAAAAAATCTTTTATAGAGGGAAATAACTTATATTTCTTTAAAATAAAATTAGTGCTAACACAAGGAGTGGTTAAATTATGTCCCTTAATATTACATTTATTTATTTTATTTCCCTTGCACATTATACTAAATAGATACCAAGACAAATGGTTAGGAATATGATTAAACAAGTGAATGTCTCAATTAAATGAATACACAAAAGTCCACATATTAAGATGATAGATATTTACATAATGTACATGGTCAAAATAAAGTTTAGTGTTTCCAAGTCAAATACATGACCTCGTAGAAGAAAAGAAGAACAAGTGGAAGAATAAAAGAATGAAAGATTGGAAGAACCTCCTTGGTGCCAAGACTTATTTAGGTGAATTATGAAACAATATTCTCATAGTCCTCCTCTAGTTGAAACTCTATTAATATAATGTTTTGTTTTGTTTTTTTGGCAAAAGTGGAAGACCACTTATATATATTAATATAATAATAAAGATGATACAAAAGAACCTGGCTCGATGAGCATGCCGACAGGAAAGAGCTAGGGGAAAAAACCTTCAGTTATAGCTCAACTCAACAAGAAAGAGACCTAAAAAACTAAAGAGTAAAGCCTAAAACCTAAAATCTAAAAACCGAGGCTAGGAGAAGTGAAGGGTCATTCCCAAAACAGGGTCAATGACTCATTTACAAAGATGATAATCAGTCATTAACATAAGATGCCAAGTAGACCCAAGTGATGCCGACAGATATAAGTTACAAAAACTTTCAAAAGCCGACCAATCAAAGGGTGCCAATATCCGCAGAAGGCATCGTCGTATTTTAACATAGCAAAATTTTTGAAACAGAGCTCTGCAGAAATCTTTTCTTCCATAACCATTGGATAACTTTCTGAGGCAACATGTAGATCAAAAGGTAAGATCATATCCCCGGAATCCTGCTGTAATGAGGTAGAACTGATATCGCCACCTTCCAAAATAAGGCTATGTTGAGGAGGGGCATTAAGGTCTGGTACGAGATTATGCAGAGTGGCCGGTGGAGCATTCAGATCTCTTGTATCAACAGAGGGAGCGTGAAGGAGGATAAGATGGGCATTGACTTTCTGTTTAATTTGGACCATCATTTCATGCCCAATGTCCTTATAGTGCCTGTCTAAAACCTTCTGAATAAAAGCATAATTCTGCATTTCCAAAGAGTATTTGATGTTGTCATAAATTGAAAGGAAAACATGCCTGTTAAGGAGGAGATGTCGCGGGAAAATACCACCTATGTAAGCTGCCCCATCCCATAAGTCGTACCTCTGCACTACAAATAAAAGCTTATTGTTTGGAAGGAAAACACCTCTGACTACTTTAAAAACTATAATCTCCAGGAGAGGCATGGATTGAAGAAGGTCAAGAGCATTAGAAAGGAAAATTGACACCAATTAAGAGGGGAAAATAATTCTCCTTGATTGGGGAAACACGACATGCTCCCCAATAATCCTTTGATACTCTTCTACACCTGGTAACTGTGGGAAAGAAAAACCGAGCCAAGATGTTCATCTGATATGTGTTCTGAGAAAGGTTGCTCCCATTCTTGCACATAAATGTTAACCCTGTAATTGAGAGGCATGTATTCAAGGTGCTCTCTTCAACATGTATGACATATTGGAAGATTCTGAATGTGACTCATCCCTTTAATGTCCCTGTCTAGCTGCATTGAGAAAATGATAGCTTGCCAAGCGAAAAAACTCACTTATTGAAAGAGGGATAAAATTGGCAGAAACTTGGAGAAGAAGATAATAATAACAATCTGTGTGCTCAAACCTTGGAATTTGAGAGTAGTAACTACTGGCACATAGAGAAAAATTCTCGCATGCTCGAAGATAACAAATCCATATTTTTGCCATGGGAGTAGTCATCGATAGGCCAATTAATAACTATTTGCACATGCGATCGTAGTAAATAATATCTCGGTACGTGTAATATATCTCCTGCAAAAATCATATCAATGCAAACCAAGCAAACTTGAAATAATGATTAGAGTATTTTTGCGTAGCTAATCTTTTCTTTCAAGGACAAAATCCGACTTTAATGTATCATCCAGGTAAGAAAGGATAAAGTTTAAATTAAAGCCATCTTTTACTGAGTCAACAACTACAACATCACAACCCAAGTTGGCTAGCCTATCCGCGAGCCTATTTCCCTCCTTATATGTATGTGACAAATGAACTTCCTTGAAAGAGTCTAATAGATTCCACACTTGAGTAAAAACATAATGGATATTCCAGTTAAAAGAATTCCTACACTTACAAGCATTAATAATAATAGAGGAATCCCTCTCAGGATGAGTTTTAGTGTATCCCATTTGTTTGGCTAGAATCAAACCTTGAAGTAAAGCCTGAGAATCGGCCAAATTGTTAGTACCTAGAGGCAATGTAGATGATTTGTAGGCTTTTAATCTCCCTTTGTCATCCCTAATGTAGGATCCAACACCTGAAATACTTGGATTCCCTCGTGAAGATCCATCAAAATTAATTTTAACAAAGTTAGTCTGAGGAAGTTGCCAGATGATAGAGGCTCTGTCAATTTTGATTTTATTGTCTGATGAGGGCATAGGAGAAGTAGGAAAAACAACCTATTTCCATTCCTTAAGAATGTTTGCATCCCATAAGGTAAATATCGAAGAATAATGCTTCTGCACATAAGAGTTAACCAATTCTGAAATTGCTGATTCTAAACTTTCAAAAAGGGATTCAATAGAAGATGGTTGATTCCTGAAAATTCTTTTGTTCCTCTCCCACCATATTGACCATACCACTGTTGCTAGAATTACCCACCAGATGCAAGAAAAGAAGGAGGATCTATACAAAATTGGCCATGATTGAAATAAGTCCTAGAGGGAGTTTGGGAGAGGCAAAGAGAGACTCAATTTATTCAAAATGAAGCACCAACATTGACAAGAAAAAGAGCATTGGAGAAACAGATGGTCTACATCCTCATTAGCATGGCCACATAAAACACATAAAAAAGGCTGAGCAATCTATAGTTTATGCAATTTGTCACTAGTAAGAATTTTTTTTTTGAGGGCCATCCATGAGAAGCATCCTGCTTTTGGTAAAGTTATATTGTTCCAGTAGAAGATGAAAGGCCTTTGTTTAATGTGTTGTGTGACCTTTTGTTGAAGAGTTGTATAAACGAGCTTAACTGAATAAGATCCATCTTTAGAAGGAGCCCAAATCACTTTGTCTTCCTTGTTAGACTAAAAATTTACTCGATGAGCTAAAGATTCAAGGACAAATCCCAGAGCATTGTTATCATCAATTATTTCAAAGAAATCTTTCCAAATTACCTTCCCTGAATATAATTCTGATAGTTCTGATACTTAATGTAAGTACAGATCCAATAGCCAACAAGATGAGAGGGGGGGGGGTGAATCATACAAACTTAATCTTCCATAAAAACATCAGATTCAACCTTGGTAACATATACTTCACTAATATAACCAAAACTGCTAAACATGCAAACTCAACAACATATAAACATCATAAACCTCATAACACCAGATTTAACGTGGAAACCCTAATAGGGAAAAACCACTGTGGGATTTCGAACCCACTAAGAAATATACTCTTCTAGATTATTCTCAGTTAAAAGCAAATCCTGTTAAAGATTACAAACACATTGCTAGATGTGACCTGGTTAAGGGATTTCCCTTAGATCTATTAGGATCTTCACCTTGTTAGAAGTGACCTTGTTAAAGGATTTCAAACACTCAATTAGAATGTCACCTTGCTAGAGGGTTTTACAAATAAGACTGTTAAGTCCACTCGGTTAAGAGATTTTCTGTCACTTCACAAAATAATAGTAATAAACATCTATCTGCAACTTCACATCTAAAATGCTAAAGCATATTCTTATTTGCTCAATACAATCTAGACATAGAACTAATCTTGTCCATCTGTTGGGCTTCTATACTTTGTTATTCAAATAGGTCTTCAAGCTTCTATGCTCGGTAATCACTATGTAACATCCCTGTGCATACATTTGCCCACATGCATTGTTTATCAATAGTTCCCTATTTATAAACAATTTGCCAACCACTTAATCTCCTTGATCACATTTCCCATGATCAATCATAGCCATCAGATCTTCAAACTTTGACTAGGTTCAATGTATCCTTCGATCTGAAAATGTTTTACCCTGCCTTGGAACTTGCATACATTTCTTGAAACTTGTGCTAGGGTATTGCGGTTCAATCTGAGATGTAGATCTTCATGCCGATTTTCCTTTGCCATAGATTCATTAACAAACTTCATGCATGACATACCAATCATTTAATCAATTCCAGCTCATCAGCTTCCTGCATTAAATAACACATGTAACCATTTAATGTATTCTGTTACAGCTCGGTTACAACTTAGTAATAACTCGATAAATACTAAACTTCACTCGGTAGACATTCTGCCTTTATTAACCGATAGCGATAACCTTAGGGTTTATCGACTAGGCTCCTTAGGGTTTACCGACTAGGCTTTGTGCTTGGTAACATAGTATAGTATTAACCTTACAATTGACAACATATATATGATGGTAAAACAATCTAAACATCATGATCTCATCATTGTCTGACTTGGTAATAGTTGCCCATTGAATACCTTATTCATCCCCTTATTTATCATATTCTTTCCGTGTCTTTTACCGACATCTTTATACTCTTTAAATCATACTTCTCAAGATATGACAACATCATACTGAATTAGAAAATCAATTTCTTGACATCAATGACAAAATAATAATATCAAGACAGTAAACATCTTTAATCAGTTATATCCATAATCATCAACAACCTTCTCAATATCCTTATTGAAATGCCAACAATCTTCCATTGTATGTTATAATGCCAAATGCCAACAATCTCCTCCTTTGGCATTGATGGCAAAACCAATTGATTTGACCTTAAAAAGATTCGGATTGCTGTGATTCTGAAATGCTGAAATGCTCTCTTGCTGTCATCAGAATTCTCCCCCATACATTATACTTCTCCTTTTTTTTTTCTCCAGTTTTCTCTCCATCAGTTTCAGTCTTTTTAATCAGTCTTCTCCCCCTTTGACAACAATGCCAAAAGGTAAAGAAGTAAAACATAATTTCTTCCTGTATGAAGTGATTTCCTGCTGTTGTGTGCCAACTGAGTCTCAGTCAGAGCATTTTGTCTTCAATTCCTGTTCCCTGTATTGTATCCTGCATTATTTCCTGTACATCTTTAGAAAACATCCTAAAGTGTGTAAATCAGCATCAACTCTAAAAAGATATTCGATAGAGTCATTGAATTGATGCTTTCACCGAACTCGGCCAGTGAGTAGAAGATAGGGGTAGGACCCCTAACTTACTTTTGAGATATTCAAAAGTGTCCCTTGGTAGTGGCTTGGTGAAGATATCTGCTATTTGTTCCTTTGTGCTAACATATTCCCACACCACTTTCTTCTCTTGAGCTTCTTCTCTAAGATAATGATATTTGATAGAGATGTGCTTTGTCTTAGAGTGCATAATAGGATTCTTCGAAATGTTAATGGCACTAGTATTGTCACAGAATATAGTTACTGGCTCGATAACTTTCTCATTATTCCTTCCAATAGTTGTTTGATCCATGCTATGTTGGTACAATTCAATGTTGCAACAACGTATTCAGCTTCTACTGTTGACTGTGAAACACATCCTTGTTTCTTGCTAAGCCAACTCACTAGTCTTTCTCCTAAAAAGAAAGCTCCTACACTTGTGCTTTTTCTGTCATCAATGTTGCCTGCCCAATCAACATCAGTATAAACTTTTAAATCAAAATCATTTCCTTTCTGATATACTAAGCCATAATCCTCTGTGCCTTTCAAGTATCTAAACATTCTTTTGATTGCTGTCATGTGTGTTTCCTTAGGATCTGCAGAGAATCTTGCAACTATACCTACTGCATGTGCTATGTCTGGTTTGCTGTGAACAACATATTGTAGCTTTCCAATCATGGATCGGTAAAGTGTCTCATCAACAGATGCAAATTCATCATTCTTTGATAGTTTACAATTGGTAGTCATAGGAGTACTTACTGGTTTTGAATTCTCCATTCAAAATTTCTTCAAGATTTCCTTTATGCACTTGGATTGAGTAATGAAAATCTCATTTTTCATTTGCAGTATCTGTAAAGATATAAAATACTTTATCTCACCGATTAATAACATCTCAAATTCTTTGCTCATTTCATTTCCAAAGTTCTTACAAAGAGAGTCATTTCCACAAAATATAATATCATCAACAAATATGGCTGAGATCAGTATTCCATTTTCATCATTCTTCATGTACATATTGCTATTCTCACTTGTCCTTATAAAACCAATCTTAATCAAATAAGAGTGCAATCTTTCATACCATGCTCTAGGTGCTTGTTTCAGACCATATAATGCTTTGTTCAATTTACATACCTGATCTTTATTATTGTCTTCAACAAATCCTTCAGGTTGTTCAATAAAAAATTCTTCTTATAATATTCCATTCAGAAATGCAGATTTGACATCCATTTGATATACCTTGAAGTTTTTGAAAACAACATATGCCAACAATGTTCTTACTCCTTCAAGTCTAGCCACAGGTGCAAAAGTTTCACCATAATCAATTCCTTCTTCTTGAGCATAACCTTTGCAAACTAGTCTTGCTTTATTTAGAATGACCTCACCTTTTTCATTTAGCTTGTTTCTGAAAATCCACTTTGTACCAATTACATTTTTGTCCTTTGGTCTTGGGATTAGTGTCCATGTGTCATTCTTCTTGATTTTATCAATCTCTTATGTCATAGCATTTATCCAATCTTCACTATTAAATGCCTCTTTCACTATTCTCGGTTCAAATTCAGATATCAGACATGTGTTCTGTCTCAGTTTGTTCCTTGTCATCACTGGATCATCCTTATCTCCTATAATCTGACTTGGTACATGATGTCTTTTGATATACTTGGCTAATACAGGCTCGGTAGGCTCTATATGATCTTCTTCATCACTCGGTAACTGGATATTCTCTTCAACAGTTTTCTCAGTAAAACTTGTCGGTTGAACATAGACAAATTCATCATAATCTTCTAGTTCTTTGGAATTTCCTTCATCATTTCTTTCTGCAAATTCATCAATTTTCACATTTGCACTTTCTACTATTTTGTTAGATGATTTGATCAGACATTTAAATGCTTTTCTTCTAGAAGAATAACCTAGAAATGTTCCTTCTTCACTTTTTTGATCAAACTTGCCATTTCTATCATCTTTGTGTACATGGCATCTACTTCCAAAGATTTTAAAATAACTTACATTAGGTTTCTTATCATACCAGATTTCATATGGTGTCTTCAAAGTACCTTTCTTCAGTTGTACTCAGTTCAGGGTGTATACTGTTGTGCTTATTGCTTCTCTCCAAAATGTTTGTGGCACTTTCTTTTCAATCATCAGTGTTCTAGCACAATCCACAATGGATCTATTTCTTCTCTCAGCTATTCCATTCTGCTGTGGAGTTCTCGGTGTAGAGACTTGTCTTTTAATACCATGATCATTGTAGAATAAGTTGAACTCATCAGATGTGAACTCTCCTCCTCTATCTGATCTAAGACATTTCAGTTGTCTTCCTGTTTCATTTTCAACTCTTGCCTTGTACCATTTAAACATTTGAAAAGCTTCTGATTTTTCTTTTAAAAACATAACTGACATCATCCTTGAATAGTCATCCACAAATAATATGAAATATTTATCACCATAATAAATTTGAACTTTCATAGGACCACAAAGATCAGTGTGCACAAGATCTAAAATTCCCTTAGAAGTGTAAAACTTACTTGTAAAGCTTGATCTTGTCATCTTACCCATCTGACATCCTCAACACATAGCATTCTCAGGTTTTTCCAAACTTGGTAGACCTCTTACTCGATGCTTCTTGCTTATTTTGATCAGATTATCAAAATTTACATGACAAAACCTTTTATGCCATAACCATGTATCATCTATCTTTGCATACAAACACTTGTTCCGAGTTGATTCAAGGTGAAATGTGTTACCTTTTGTTTGTGTCCCAGTAGCAGCTAACTTTCCATTCTTGTCATGAACTTTGACAATTCCCTTCTAAAATTCTATACGGTAACCTGTATTGTTTAGTTGTGCTACACTCAACAAATTGTATTTCAAACCTTCAACCCAATAAACGTCATTGCATCTTGCATTGTCAAGAAGTGTTATAGATCCTTTACCTTTCACCAGACATGGTGCATCATTACCAAATCTAACATAGCCTCCATCATAGTCTTCTAACATAACAAACTTGTGTTTATCACCTGTCATATGATGTGAGCATCCACTATCTATGATCCAAGAATCATTAGTATGTATGTGAGATATTAGGGCTTTTTCTTCATACCTTTCTTCATCTGATCCATTTTTCATAGCCACATAAACTACTTCCTTTGTATCAGTTTCATCTAATTTATCATTATTGGATTCCTCATCAGCTATTAAGCATGTCTTTGTATCTCTTCTTCTGAAGTCTCGGTGTCCTCTGTAATGATTGTCTTTCTGTCTATCATCTTGGTAATCTCTCTTTTCAGTAGAATCTTTGTCAGGATAGTTAGAAGCCATATGTCCTATCTTATCACAATTGAAACATTTCAAAGGTAATTTTCCTTTATACTTACCTTTGCCTCTCAGTAACCTTCTGGCTAATAGTGCTTCAAACTCTTCCTGCTTTTTGATTTCCTCATACAGTTTGTGTACTTCTTCCATGTTCTTACGAAATCTTTCACTTGCTCCACTGTGATCTCCTTCAAAGTACTTATACTTTCTTTCATTGTAATCATTAGATTCATCAAGATGAAAAGAACTAAATGCAGATTCAACTTTATTTACCAAAGATCCACTGTTATCAAAGTTACTTAACTCAAATGCATGTAGCTTGCCAATAGTAGCATCTAAAGAAACTGGCATATTAGGTACAGACCTCAATTCATTGATTGTAGAGACTCGTATTGCATAAGCTGGTAGAAGGGTTCTTAACAACTTACTTGTTATATTATTTTCTTCAATAGTTCCACCTGCTCCTTTGATTTGATTGACAATCTCCTTTAGTCTTGTACTGTACAAAGTTATGTTCTCACCTTCATTCATCCTCATAGATTCAAGTTGTCCTCTTAGACTATCTACTTTTTCTCTTTGAACATGTTCATCTCCTCCATATACTGATATGAGCTTATCCCACATAGCCTTTGCATCATTGCAGCCTTCTAGATCATTAAACTCTGAGTCGGTCAATGCAGATGTTATTTCAATCATTGCTTGGATATGTTCTTGCTTTGCCTTTATCTCTTCCATTTTCAATGGATAGGTGCTCGGTGTGATGAAATCATTCTCCAGATAATATACAACATATTCTCCAACTCTTGATAGGTGCAGCTTCATCCTTTTCTGCCATGTAGAGAAACTTGACTTGTTCAGCTTTGGTGCATCCCTCTTATACATCTTTGGATCTTTGCCTCAAGTACCTTTAAACTTTTCTTCCAGAGTCCAAAGCTCTGATACCAATTGATAGTTCTAATACTTAATGTAAGTACAGATCCAATAGCCAACAAGATGAGAGGCGGGGGGGGGGGGGGGTTTGAATCATACAAACTTAATCTTCTATAAAAACATCAAATTCAACCTCGGTAACATATACTTCAGTAATATAACCAAAACTGCTAAACATGCAAACTCAACAGCATATAAACATCATAAACCTCATAACACCAGATTTAACGTGGAAACCCAAATAGGGAAAAACCACTATGGGATTTCGGACCCACTAAGAAATATACTCTTCTAGATTATGCTCGGTTAAAAGCAAATCCTGTTAAAGATTACAAATACATTGCTAGATGTGACCCGGTTAAGGGGTTTCCCTCAGATCTGTTAGGATCTTCACCTTGTTAGAAGTGACCTTGTTAAAGGATTTCAAACACGCAATCAGAATGTCACCTTGCTAGAGGGTTTTACAAATAAGACTGTTAAGTCCACTCGGTTAAGAGATTTTCGGTCACTTCAGAAAATAATAGTAATAAAAATCTATCTGCAACTTCACATCTAAAATGCTAAAGAAGATTCTTATTTGCTCAATACAATCTAGACATAGAACTAATCTTGTCCATCTACTGGGCTTCTATACTCTGTTATTCAAATAGGTCTTCAAGCTTCTGTGCTCGGTAATCACTATGTAGCATCCCTGTGCATACATTTGCCCGCATGCATTGTTTATCAATAGTTCCCTATTTATAAACAATTCGCCAACCACTTAATCTCCTTGATCACATTTCCCATGATCAATCATAGCCATCAGATCTTCAAACTTTGACTACGTTCAATGTATCCTTCGATCTGAAAATGTTTTACCTTGCCTTGGAACTTGCATACATTTCTTGAAACTTGTGCTAGGGTATTGCGGTTCAATCTGAGCTGTAGATTTGCATGCCTATTTTCCTTTGCCATAGATTCATTAACAAACTTCATGCATGACATACCAATCATTTAATCAGTTCTAGCTCATCAGCTTCCTTCATTAAATAATGCATGTAACCATTTAATGTATTATGTTACAGCTCGGTTACAACTCGGTTACAACTCGGTAAATACTAAACTTCACTCGGTAGACATTCTGCCTTCATTAACCAATAGCGATAACCTTAGGGTTTACCAACTAGGTTCTGTGCTTGGTAACATAGTATAGTATTAACCTTACAATTTACAACATATGTATGATGTTAAAACAATCTAAACATCATGATCTCATCATTGTCTGACTCGGTAATAGTTGCCCATTGAATACCTTATTCATCCCCTTATTTATCATATTCTTTCTGTGTCTTTTACCGACATCTTTATACTCTTTAAATCATACTTCTCAAGGTATGGCAACATCATACTGAATTAGAAAATCAATTTCTTGACATCAATGACAAAATAATAATATCAAGACAGTAAACATCCTTAATCAGTTATATCCATAATCATCAACAACCTTCTCAATATCCTTATTGAAATGCCAACAATCTTCCATTGTATGTTATAATGCCAAACGCCAACAAATTCAACTGCATCTACACAATCAATAAGTTTATTTCCCCACTTTTGGATAGCAGATGAAATTACATCTTGTAAAATTTGCAATTGGGATAATGGAGTATACCCATTCCAGGAGTCATTCCAGAAAAGGATTGATTCACCATTATTCACTTGCTAGGAGATATAAGATGTGATCACTTCTCTGGATAATATCATGAAGTTCCACATAGCAAAACCTTTGGGGGGATTAGAGATTGTAAAGATTTTGTTGGGGAGAGAAGAGTTATGGTATTTTGCTTGCATAATTTGACACCATTTCGTGTTAGGTTTAGCATACATTTTCTAGACCAACTTGCCTCCAAATGCCATATTTTTTTTAGAAACATCATGCAGACCTACCCCTCCTGAGACCTTATCATTCGACATGCTAGATAGCGAAGCAAGTGGAATCTTGTTTCCTTGAGGTAAGTTTCCTTTCCCGAGGAATTCTCTGATAATTTTCTCTATCTGAGTTACAACAGATTTAGGAGCCTTGAGCACAAAGATGTAATAATTGGGGATTACAGTTAGGACAATTTTGATGAGGAGAATTCTTCCTGAGAGAGAAAGCCATCTAACTTTCCAGGCTGTAATTTTGTCTTTAATTCTATTTATAACATTTTTCCAGTAAGAAGACCTATTAGCTCCCATAAAGAGGGGGATGCCTAAATAGGTACAAGCAAGTTCCTCAATCTTAAAACCAAAGATTTTAATAATCTATTTTCTAACAGTTGACTTTGTATTGAATATGAATATTTTGGATTTGTGTGCATTAATCCTCTGATTTGAGGCTGACAAGTAAGCTTCCAAGGAATGTTTCATATGATTAGCTTCAGAGATAGATGATTTACTATAGAGAAGGGTGTCATCTGTAAATAAAGTATGGGTAACAACAATATTAGTTCCTTGAATAAGAATCCCCTGCCAATTACCACTATCCTTCTTAGAGCTGATCAATCTGCTAAGGACTTCAACCATGATTATGAATAAAAAAGGGGATAAAGGATCCCCTTGTCTAAGACCTTGAGTCCTGGAGAAAAACCCCATTGGGAACCCATTGATGATGACTGAAAAAGGTGCTCCTAAAACACATGCCTTGATCCATTTACACCATTTCTCTGAGAAACCGAATTTGTGAAGAACTTTTAAAAGGAAATTCCAATCCACCTTATCATATGCTTTCATCATGTCAAGTTTAACAATAAAGGAAGGCAATTGAGACAACTGAATTGAGTGCAGGACTTCGTGAGCAACAAGAGCACCTTCAGAAGATTCCCTTCCATGAACGAATCCTCCTTGTTCAAGAGAAATAATTTTTGGAATTAGATATGCCAATCTGAGGTAGATGGCCTTAGTGATGATTTTGTAGATAGTGTTGCATAGTGAAATAGGTCTGAATTCTACAAAAGTCTTTGGGTCCTTGACTTTGGGGATGATTGCAATATTTGTGGTATTGAACATTTTTAAAATATAGGAGGTTCTTCTAGATTCTTCCAAAACAACCACCAGATCAACACAAATTACATCCCAACATTTTTGGGAAAAAGGGGTCACGAATCCATCAGGCCCCAAAGCTTTGTCTGGGGATAGGGAGAAAACTACCTTATTCACTTAATCTAGAGTGAAGGGTTTCATAAGAATATCATTATCTTGTTGTGATACCAGAGAAGGAATGGGAGCTAAGACTTCTTGGTCATAAACATTGGCATTATTAACATTTACAGAAGGGAGAGGAGCTAACAAGGACTTGAAAAAGGTAACTCCTTCATCCTGGATCGCCTTCACATTAGTGAGGACTTTGCCTGTCGTAGCATCATTAATTGAAAAAATAGTTGCTGCTGCTCTTTTTTCTTTTGCAGATGCATGAAATGTTTTTGTATTCCTATCCCCTTCTTTCGGCCATAGTTCTCTAGATTTTTGTCTCCAATAGATTTCTTCTCTTTTGCTAAGCTCTTCCCATTTGGTTTGTAAATATCTTTGATTATCATAAGTGGAAGCATCCATCCCATTGAAAATAATATGCTGATGGATATTATTAAGTTCTTTTGTGACTGAATCTTTTTCCAAGAAAATATTTTTGAATGAGAGAACATTCCAAAGTTTAATTTGTGCTTTAACAAACTTTATTTTCTTGAAAAATTGATACATCTTAGATCCAATGAAGTGTGGAGCGATCACCCACTATTGTCTCAGTAAAGGGATGTTTGAACCACATTCTCTCAAACTTGAAAGTTGGCCTATGAGAGGGCATTTGAGAGGATGAGGTAATGGAGAGTGAAATAGCAAAATGATCTAGGCAAATAAGAGGTAAAATGTTTGTTTCAACTTTAAAATTTTTAAGCAACAGATTTTGAGAAATAAGGAATCTATCTAATCTCTCAGCTTTTTGAGCAAAATCTCTTCTCTTATTTGTCCAAGTAAACAGGCCTTTCTGAGGGACTATATCTTGTAAAGCGTTGTCAGAAATGAAACTTACAAAATCATCAATGGTTTTATGTGGAGGGATAATACCTCCTAATTTTTCTTGAAAAGAGGCAATGGCATTGAAATCCCCACCCAAAATAAAATTTTGATAAGGGGATTACTTAATAGCCTTTGATAAAGAGTCCCAAAGCTTCTCTTTCTCATGGGTCTGTGAAGGACCATAGACATTAATGATTTTAAAAGAGAGATCAAAACACTAAACATTAATCATTTGCCAATTATTATTTTCATCGACAATCTGTATAGTTAAATTCTTTGGATTCCATAAGACTAATAGGCCTCCAGATGCCCCTATAGCTGCAACATGAGGAGCTTTCCAGTTAGACCATTTGGAGACCGTTGATTGAAAGGAGTCTAATGATAATTTTGTCTCATGTAGAAGTATAATATCTGCACCTGAAGAGTCAATTCGATGCTTGACTTGGTTTCTTTTGTTAGAGGCGTTAATGCCTCTGACATTCCAAGAGATGATCTTCATTGTTGTCGAGGGGAACGACATGCTCTCCTCTATCTTTTTGTAACTAAAAATTTCCCATCTAAGGTGGATTGTATTCCAGCCTCAATCTCTTCTTTAAGTTTAGCTTCATTTGTTTTTCTAGCTCTAGGCTTTGGAGAAAACTTTACAAGATCCTGGGAAGATGGAGTTTGAGCAATGGATAGGGACTGTGAAAAATCAAAAGATGATTCAAGATGATTATGAGCACTTGGATCCTAATTATTGGAATTCTCTTCCTCTTGAGGATTGGAAGCAAATGGTGACTGACAACAGTAGTGATGAATATTATCATCTTCATCATGATCAATTGAATCAAAAATTTGTGGTCCCTTATTAACAAGTGGAAAGCCATCAACAGTATCAAAAGAAAGGGGCAAATCATTGTTCTGATGAAACTCTATTTCAGTAAGATAATGGACTTCAGGTACACCTTCGTCATTCAAAATTTCATCAGCAATTTCATCAAAGAGACGGGATCCTACAAACCAGAGAAAATCATCAACCATTAACTCCAGATCATTTGGAGGATTAAGGGGAGTTGGATGCTGGTACCATGGAAGGTATGAATTTTGCTTGTGGCGATCTGAATGGGAATTGATCAAAATATGGATTGGAACCTTATTATGAACCACCTCATGAACTAGGTATTCTAAGAAAGGCATTTTCTCTTTTTTAGGGCTCAACGAGGTTGGCATTTGAAAAAACCCCTCTTTTAACATTTGGAAAACTTCCTTAGATATGCTAAACTTGGGACATTTTCAGTCAGAGACCTCGGTGAGAGTTAAAAACTGGATAGATTGATTCATCTAAGATGAATTTACAAAAGAAAAAAAGAATTCCACCAATGACTTGAGAAAGAGAAGGAAGGAATGTTCTGATTGGTTGTTGGAGAGCTCGTGTTAATCAACCGTATGTGAATTAAGTTCATAAGGTTTCCAAGACTTTTTAAGAGCACATGTTGAAGGGTGAAAAGAATGATTATCACACACCTTAGTCTTTGAATGAGATGGACCTTGACATTGGAAATTGAAATGACCCAAAGAATCTAATTGCGAGTCAACAACCATCTAATCTTGTATAGTCATTCTTTTCTCCCAACAACCATATTTCGAAGCAATAGAGATTGAAACTGGAAGAGCCTTGGAGAGATCCAACAATAAACACACTCGAGTAGGGAGATGAGTCATCTCAAAAGGTATAAGATCATGATTTACAAAGGTTTGAAAAAAGTTCAATTAATTCCAGATCTCTATATTCTAGAGGGAGGGCGGGAAATGAGACCCAGAAGGGGTGAACTTGCATATGTTTGAGTCTGATTTGAAATTAGGAATCCAAGGGATAGTAAATAAACCAAATCCCTTGCAAAACCAACCTTTGAATTTGTGAATCTTATCTCTATTTTCTTTTGAGTCAAAAATTGCAATGAAGAAATCAGAACCATTATCAGTATAAAAAATCTCTTTAACTCCTACCCAATATTTTTTACCCCAAACATTTAGTTCAGAGGGTGATGGAGAAGACTTCCAAAACTTACGAATAAGAGCTCGTTCTTTAAGATGGGAGACTTGCCGCAGAAGCACATGTTTAGGAAGTGTGATCGAGCAAACAACCTTTTGCCTGACTTTTTCCACCATGAAAGGATCCTTCTTGTGAGACAAATCATTACCATGTAGTTTTTTTTTCCATATTTTGAATGAATCCTTAGGCACCCTCTTGAAACCCTCAAAATTTGGTTTCCACAAAGTCTTTGCCTGATTTGATTTGAAGGACGGTCTAGGATTAGAAGAAGGTGCCTGAAGTTTATCATTTTCGTGTAGAAGAATATTATTTGTAAAAGTCAGAAAACTAGGTTTGTGTAGAGGAATATAATTAGGCCAAGAGGAGATCAGGTTTTGCAAATGAATATAGTTAGGCCAAGAGAGGGGGAGCCAAGGAGAACATTTCAGAGGATAGCCATTAGGGTTTCTATATTTTAAATTTGACTCTGCCCTAGAACGCAAATGATCTAAAACTCCTGATTTTTGAGCTGGTTGTTTTGAAATAAGGGGCCAATCCTCTTCGCATATGTCAAAAACCGATTGTTTTTCCTTAGACAACCACTTGCAAGGGTGGGGGTTACTTGCTGACAGATGGTGTAGGGCTCTGGGTCCACCTGCTCCATGTCGGTAATCTTTTGGTGATTGATGTTGATGGAGGCCATAAAAGTGGTTACCACAGTGGCCTCTAAACCCTTCACCTGCTCCGTGTCGAGATCCATCTGCTCGTGGTTCATGACCACCTAAACCTCCACCTACTCTTTGTCGAGATCCACTCCATCCTCTACCATTGTAGAGAATTATTTTCTGGGACGAGGTTTGAAATTTTTTTCCTACCCAAGCCCAACTCCCCTTCCTCCGCTCCACTTTAAAACTATTTGACATACAAGATTAATATAATGTTGTTTAGCTCATCAATATGTATATCCCAAGGCCCCTCTACTATGAAATCATCCCTTCAAAAAATATCTCATTTTGTGTTTTTAGTGATTTCATAGAATCAAATGCTCCATTGTAGGTAACTCAATCTCATTGGTGCTCTTGCCAAAGATGTGCATGAGTGATTCAATATAGTGTTAACTTTTATGAGATCAATACAAGTCTCTCCATCTCTAGCAAGGTTGCATAAATTGACAAGTGATTATTGTACAAAAAAAAATTCAAAAGCTAGTAAAAAATAGATTAAGCTCAATATGGTTGTCTCCTCTGAGGACTCCCTCTCTAAATGGGTTTCAAAATCCATCAAGAATTGGGATGACAATGGTAATTGTAAGAATTGGCTATGAAGGTAGTCACCCATGTTAGAGAGACCAAATGGAAAGCACATAAACAAGAGAGAAATAATATGACAAAGGTTAATTGTATTCCCATCAATGATGCAATAGAATAGAATCAAGTGGATTTCATGGATGGATATGCAATGAAGTGAATATTAAATAGGAGAACCCTTGGTTATATAGCTAAGGTGAGAACATAGAAGTGCATAAGGTTATGACAAGTGTTGTAATCTTATGACATGAGACAAAAAATCACAACCTATCATCCCACCTAAAGTGGAAAAATGATCACATGGTAACACCACTAAAAGTGGATCACCCACCAAAGGTGGAAAACTGCGACCACTAAAGTGGAGATGCTCCAAGTGATATGATGATGTGATAAAGTGATAAGTCCACGTAAAGTGGAGATGCTCCAACTAATCCTATGAAATTCCCTAAGTGAACTTAGGTGACATGTAATTAGGACCTAAGTGAGAAATAACCAAGGTAAAATACCTTAATTACACCAACACCCCCCTTAAGTGCAACTTAGGGACACGTGCACAAAAGCTGGGTCCCAACAACTAAGCCATGTTAGGTGCCCATTTACACATGCAATGCAATCTCTCATTAATGGAGAAAAGGAGAAAAACCAATGGGACAAAAATATTCCTCAAAAGAGAGATGACAACACACAATGCTCTCAATGAAGAATGAGAAGAAAAAAACCTCATGTGAGGAAAAAGTCCCCCCATAAGTCAAACCACGTACATTCTCAACTGGAGACATGTACCAAGTCTCACAAGATGGTTCCTAATATACTAATTACATAAGGATTACATCAAATATCTTATCAACTAGCAAAGTACAATGAGGTGTGGCACTTTATTTTAGTGCATTACAACATAGCTCATGCAAGAGAATACAACATGACATGGTGCAAATCTAGAAACACAAAGATGATGCCACCAAAAAGATGCCCTATTGAAGACCACATATGAAGATGCCTTTGATTGGTATGTCACCAAGAAAAATGTAGGAGCTACGGCCCACTCCTGGTTGTCAATTGAAAAACTAATTGTCACATACAAGCGTGATAAGTGGACTAAAAAATATCTTTCCCAAAAAAATGTATTATGCAATTTTTTTCTACAAAAACTTTATTATAGTTTAAATAAAAATATTACTTACCAAATAATGCTCTTGCAGGACACCTGTGGGACCGCAGGTACCTGCAATGACAATTTGGCCACTTACACAACAAAATAAAAGTGGACTTCTAATTTTAGTGATTACAATTCCCACAATCAGGCTATATTAGACTCAAATCACTTATGCAAAAGACCAAACTAAGATCTAAGCATTACAATTGCCAAAATAGGTAAAAAAGACCAAGTAATAAAAGTGAAATTTCTAATCATAGTGACTACAAACTGATAACATCACTATAAAATACAAAAGAATGCACGTAAAAAGGAGTCCACATGAGCCTGAACAAGGCCCTAAAAGTTGCAAAAATACATATTTTGTAATTTTCAAAAGAGTACATGTACAGAAATCAAAAAACACATGCACCACTATGTAGAGCATGAAATTATACCTCGAATCAAAAAAAAAATTGTTCAAAACAAAGGAGTTTGAATGATTGAGATATCATTGTTTGAAAATCGTCTGCATAATTATAATGCCTAAATCACCGTCGCACCTCCAAACTTCAAATGGCTCTAGACTTGGCATTCAGAGTTAGGTTTGGATGAAACAAAAGACAATTCTAACTTTTTCAAACCTCTTGAATCCAATGGTGGCCTTAGATCTAACCAAACAAGCTCCAATTTTGACCTGCAACAAAAATACCACAAATCCAAAACTCCAAAATTGCTTAAAAAACTCTCCCATGCAAACTAATGACACTCTATTGGCTCTAATATCATATAAGAATTTACTATGAAAGTAGCCACCCAAGATCTAGAGACCAAATGGAAAGCACATAAATAAGAGAGAAAGAATATGACAAAGATGAATTGTATTCATATCAATGATGCAATGGAATAGAATCATCTGGAGATCATGGATGGATATGCAATGAATTTAATATTACATAGGAGACCCCTTGGTTATATAGCTAAGGTGAGAACATATGAGTGCATAATATTGTGACATGAGACAAAAAATGGAAACCTATCATCCCACCTAAAGTGGAAAAGCGATCACATGATAACACCACTAAAGGTGGATCACCCACCAAAGGTGGAAAAGTGCAACCATGAAAGGTGGATGTGATAATTTGATAAAGTGATAAGTCCACCTAAAGAGAAGATGCTCCAACTATTCCTATCTAATTCCCTAAGTAAGCTTAAGTGGTATGTAATTAGGACCTAAGTGAGAAATAACCAGTGTAAAACACCTTAATAACACCAATAGTAACTCAAAAAAAAATTGTTGAGATTATGAGGAATGGGGAGCCCTTTTCCCTAAGAAAAGGAAAGGAAAGGAGAGCCCCTCTCCTAGGCCTAACAAGAAGGAGAAAGGAAGGAAGGAAACCTTGTGATAGAGGAAATATAGGTATGGAAATGAAGGTGGCGAGGAAAGGGATGAAGAGAAAGAAAAGGTTACTAAAAGAATGGATATTCAGAAAAGTGTGAGGACCCCTATTAGAAGGGAGGGTAAAGAGATTGTTGAGGAGTTCAAGGAGGGTGATCAAGTCAAAGAGGCTAGGAGTACTCGACAAAATCCCTCCATGGAAATGATTTTTTTATGTGGAGAAGGTGGCCATTCTAGCAGAGTTATGAAGGGGGCTAAGGGTTTAGGTGGTCCCAAGCCTAGTATGGGCCCTCAATTTTCCTCCATCCCTTATCCCACTCATAATTCCCTTGATGATTTATCCTACGGGGATTCAAATGATACGAATTTGAAGCATGTCCTTTGACACTTGGTTAAGGATGTTGTGAACTTGCAACAAAGAATTACTAAATGGTTCTAAGTGGAATTTAATAGATTCAATATGAGGATAGAAATTATTTAGTAAAGGTGGGGAGGTCAAGATGCTACTCCCAAATCTAAAAAGGAAAGAATATTTAAAAAGTGGGATATTTCTGAAAATGATTACTTGAAGGTGGTTGGGAAGACCAACACTCAAAAAATGGATAATTGGATGAAAATTATGGACGGTGAAATCAAAACTATGGAAGAGGACATCCAAACAATCAAAAAAACCTCACTCGAGGGTTGTTAATGTCAATCGATGCTCCATTGAAAATAGTGTTGAGGGCATCCATATTCTAACTAAAATGTTGAATTTCCTCTATGAAGATTAGCTCAAGGATGGTGAAAGAATGTGTGTTGAGAAGACTAGTTCCAAAACTTGCATTAGAGGTACCAAAAAGAGGTTTGAAGAGGAAAAGAAGGAACTTGTCAGTTTCACCAATCTCCAAAAGAAGTTATATCATCAAGAGATTGTTGTCATTGAAGTCCTAAAGGACATTTAATCTTGTTATGTGTTTCCCTATTTCTTTTTTTTGTCTTGGTGTGTCCCCTTTGTGGGCTATCTCTTTGTAATTGTCTCTCTTTGACCACTTAGGTGTGTTTTCTCTTTAAATATCTTTTTATCATCTTTTTGTAAAGTGTAGAATACCTATTGTTCGGTGTGGAGCCTGATCAGTCTCCAAGTGGGAGATTGTTGAAATGTGGCGATTGATCAGCAAAGTACTGTACACTCAGCATGTATCCTCGTCGGGGTCCGGGACCAGGCCAGGCCCCGGGCAGGGGTTCAGGGGCAGTAGCCTCCGACAAAATCCCGCCCTCGAGAATTTTTTTTTTGCTGTTTTTCGTTGATGAAAACCGACATTGTAATAAAACCCTAAAAAGGATGACTTTGTTTGTTCCCCTAAAAATGCATGTTATAAGCGGCTGGGACGCTTAAGGCATTGTAAGGTTGATGTACTATTTTTGCTGGACAATAAGAAAGATTGGACGATTGTGTATGGTGGACGTAACCCATTCTGGGCGAACCACGTTAAATCTTTGTGTTATTCGTGTCTTGTTTTATTTCTTTATCTTTTGTATTTAAATCTGCATATAATTGTTAGTTCATATTTGCTTCGGATCTGCTTGAAACCCTAACAATTGGTATCAGAGCGAGGTTTTCTATAAATTGGTAGGACTTTCAGATTTGAGTGGGAGCAATGGAGGATTCCAAATTCAAGGTCGAAAAGTTTAACGACTAGAATTATCAGTTATGGAAAATGTAGATGGAGGATTACCTGTATCAAAAGGATTTGTGGTGGCCATTGGAAGGAAAGGCAAAGAAAGCGACCACAATGTCAGATGAAGAGTGGGACATTTTAGATAGAAAGGCACTGGGATCCATTCGATTGTGCCTTCCATTGTTTGTAGCATTCAATATAACAGAAGTAAAAACGATTGTAGATTTGATGGCGACATTGGCTAAGTTGTATGAGAAACCCTCAGTTTCGAATAAGATATTTCTTATGAAGCGTCTGTTTAATTTGAAAATGAGTGAGGGAGAATCTGTAGCAGAGCACTTAAATGAATCTAATACAATTACCAGTCAATTGTCTTCGGTAAAAATTACTTTTGCAGAAGAGGTTAGGGCTCTCTTGATTTTATGTTCTTTGCCAGAAAGTTGGAATAGCTTGGTTATGGCTATAAGTAACTCTGTCTCTGGTAAAAATAATTTGGTATTTGATGATATTGTTGGTGTTATCCTAAGCGAGGAAATGCGAAGGAAAATAACAAGTGAGACTCCAACATCATCAAGTAGTGTTTTGAATGTGGAGAATAGAGGAAGATCAAAGGAAAGAGGAAAAGGCCCTGGGAATGAGAAGTCACGAGGGAAGTCAAAGAAAGGACGCTCTCAATCTAGAGGAAAGAAAGATTGTTGGTACTGCGAAAAGTCTGGTCATCTAAAGAAAGACTGTTGGTCTCGTAAAAACAAAGAAGGAGACAAAAATGAAAATGACAGTAAGGAAGCTAATATTGCAAGTAATACTTTACAAGATGCTTTAATCTTATGTTTGGATAATGTTAATGATTCCTGGGTAATAGATTCTGGGGCTTCATTTCATGCTACACCCCATAGAAAATATTTTCTAGATTATGTTCAAGGTGATTTTGGACAGGTATATTTGGGTGATGATGAGCCCTGTCAAATTGTTGGAAAAGGAAAGATAAAGATCAAGTTGCAGAATGATAATGACTGGTTTCTGCAGGAGGTAAGACATGTTCCTAATTTAAGAAGAAATTTAATTTCTACAGGGCAACTAGGTAGTGAAGGTTGCATAGTTACCTTCTTAGATAGTATGTGGAAGGTCACTAAAGGATCATTAGTAGTAGCTAAAGGTGCGAAGGTAGGCACATTATATCTGTGTACTGGTAACACTTACTCTACCTTAGCTACTACAGATAAAGTTACTGCAGGGACAACAACAATAAATGTTGCAAGAACAGATTCGATAATGTGGCACCATAGGCTTGGGCACATGAGTGAGAAAGGGATGAAAACCCTTCACTCCAAAAATCTATTGCCAAGACTAAAGAAGATTGATTTAGAGTTTTGTGAAAACTGTGTTTATGGTAAACAAAAAAGAGTCAAATTTCTCAAGGTTGGGAAAGAGAAGAAGAGTGAGAAGTTAGAGCTTGTACATTCAGATGTATGGGGACCAGCTCAGGTATCATCTCTTGGTGGCTCTTGTTATTATGTTATTTTTATTGATGACTCAACCAGAAAAAACATGGGTATATGGAGGTGAGTATTGCAGCAAAGCATTTGAAGATTACTGCTCCTTAAATGGGATTTGAAAGCAAAAGACAGTTCCAGGAACTCCACAGGAAAATGGTGTGTTAGAGAGAATGAATAGGACTATCATGGAACACGCGAGGAGCATGAGATTGCATGCTAGATTGCTCTTACATTTTTGGACAGATGTTGTACATACTATTGTCTATTTGATAAATAGAGGACCTTCAACCCTTTTGGATGGTGGTATTCCAGAGGAGGAATGGACTGGTAAAAAGGTAAATTATTCTTTTCTAAAAACTTTTGGTTGTGAAACTTTTGTCCATGTTGATAAAGAAAACAAAACCAAGCTTGATGGTAAATCTCATAAATGTACCTTCATTGGATATGGGATAGATGAATATGGCTATCGGTTATGGGATTTTGAAAATAAGAAAATAATTAGAAGTAGAGATGTTATATTCAATGAGAAGGTTATGTATAAAGAACAGATGCAGGAAAAGAAGCATGAACAGGACAAACAAGAATATGTGGTGTTGGATGAGATTCCTAAAAATGAAATGCCACAGGTACCTAATGCTCAGCAACAACAGATTGTCCCACAAACTCCTACAAGTGTTAGACATTCTACGAGGACAAGTAGACCCCCTAAAAGATTTTCTCCTTCTTTGTATTCTATTTTATTAACGGATTCTGGTGAACCAGAAGAATATGAAGAAGCAATGCAGGTAGATGCCAAACAACTGTGGGAGCTAGGCATGAAAGAGGAGATGGACTCCTTGATGAAAAATAAGACTTGGGACTTAGTCCCTTTACCCGTGGAAAAAAGAGCCTTGCCTAACAAATGGGTTTATCGGCTGAAGGAGGAGGAAGGAGGTCAGAAAAGATATAAGGCCAGACTTGTGGTAAAAGGTTTTTCATAGAAAAAGGGTATAGATTATGATGAAATATTTTCTCCAGTTGTAAAAATGACTTCAATTAGAACTGTACTTAGTCTTGTGGCTGCAGATGATTTACATCTTGAACAATTAGATGTCAAAACAACTGTTCTCCATGGAGATTTGGAGGAGGAAATTTACATGTTGCAACCACAGGGATATGAGGTCAAAGGTAAGGAGAACTTGGTGTGCAGGTTGAAGAAAAGTTTGTATGGCCTAAAGCAAGCACCCCGACAATGGTATTTAAAATTTGATAGTTTCATGGCTGAACACGGTTATCATAGATGTCATTCTGATCATTGTGTATATTTTAAGAGATTTGATAATGGCAGTTATATTATCCTGTTGCTTTATGTTGATGACATGCTTGTTGTTGGGTCTAACATGAAACATATAAATAATCTTAAACAGAAATTAGCCATGTCATTTGCTATGAAGGATTTGGGTGTAGCTAAGCAAATTCTCGGTATGAGGATTACATGGGACAGAAAAAATAGAACCTTGAATTTGTCCCAAAGTGAGTATATAAAGAAGGTGTTGAAAAGATTTAACATGCAGGATGCAAAAGCAGTTAGTACACCTTTGGCTAGTCATTTCAAATTGACTAAGGAGATGTGCCCAAAGGCATAGGAAGAGGTTAATAAAATGTCTAACATCCCATATTCATTAGTTGTTGGCAGTCTGATGTATGCAATGGTATGCACAAGGCCATATATTGTACATGCAATGGGAGTTGTGAGCAGGTTTATGAGTAATCTGGGTATGGAACATTGGAATGCTATGAAATATATTCTTTGGTATTTGAAAGGAACTACTACAAAGGCATTATGTTTCAAAGGATCTAATGCTACTCTGAGTGGATTTGTTGACTCTGATATGGCTGATGATATTGATTCACGGAGGAGTACTATAGGGTATGTTTTTACTATAGGGGGAGCTGTAGTCAGTTGGATTTGTAGGCTGCAAAAGGTTGTTGCACTTTCAACCACTGAAGCTGAGTATGTTGCTGCTACAGAAGCCAGCAAGGAGATGATTTGGTTGCAATGTTTTCTGGAGGAATTGGGTTAGACACAAGAGGATAGCCCATTGTATACTGATAGCCAGAGTTCCATTCATCTTGCAAAGAACTCTTCTTTTCATTCAAGGACAAAGCACATTTAGCTTAGGTACCACTTCATCTGGATTGTTTTGGAGGAGGGTCGATTACGGCTTGAGAAGATTCACACAAGTGAGAATCTTGCCAATATGTTCACGAAGGCAGTTCCATAGGAGAAGCTGATTTCTTCATCAGTTTCTGTTGGTCTTCTTGATTGATAATTGTGGAATTTATACCAGTCGAGTCCCAGTGTTTTATCCAGTGGATGCTGCATGTATAGTGGTGTCGTGTAGTATCAGTCTCCAAGTGGGAGATTGTTCGGTGTGGAGCCTGATCAGTCTCCAAGTGGGAGATTGTTCGGTGTGGCGACTGATCAACAAAGTACTGTACACTCAACACATATCCTCGCCGGGGTCCGGGACTGGGCCTGGCCCCGGGCAGGGGTTCAGGGGCGGCAGCCCCCGAGAAAAGCGTGCCCCTGAGAAATTTTTTTTTGTCATTTTTCGTTGATGAAAACCGACATTGTAATAAAACCCTAAAAAGGCCGACTTTGTTTGTTACCCTAAAAACGCATGTTATAAGTGGCTGGGATGCTTAAGGCATTGTAAGGTTGATGTACTGTTTTTGCTGGATAATAAGAAAGATTGGACGACTGTGTATGGTGGACGTAACCCATTCTGGGTGAACCACGTTAAATCTCTGTGTTATTCGTGTCTTGTTTTATTTCTTTATCTTTTGTATTTAAATCTGCATACAATTGTTAGTTCATATTTGCTTCGGATCTGCTTGAAACCCTAACACGTACTACCATGAATGATTCTCCTTCCTATTAATGGTCACTTACAATGTTATGAAATATAATATAAAAAGTGGTCCCTCTTATTACATATATGTACAATGAAGATTATACAACTTATATAGATGTGTAAATGACTCCTCATTCTACAACTATACACATAATACAACTATGCACATAATACAACTGTGACATGATGGTTGTGCATAGTGCATTAATGAAATGTACCATTGTTATGCACTTGATTATCCTCATGCTCATTTATGATACATAAATGCCTTCCTTACTTGCTCGTACAAGTAAAAATAACATTCTCTTATTTCCATATCAAATAAAAAGTGAAATGATACATGACACAATATCTACATTATGGAATGGAGTTATCCAGGCTTACAGCTGTCAAAAACAACCAAGATCTCTTGTGAAAACCAAATACTCTCCACAAAATAGCAAGATACAAATTGAGAAATGTCATAAACAAAATTGTCACATTGTCACTCTTAACCAAATGTACAAAGAGAAGTTCCTTGCATATAAAGACAAGGGTGTGATAGTGAGAAGGTAGGAGTGAAATTCTAACTACCTCTATAAGTATTAACAAGTGTAGGACTCTATGGACAAGCATTGGGACACTTGGTGAGTCTACATGAGGTGAGACAAAAGTCTCTCTAACCTCCCATAATATGAGGAGAGAATATCTCAACCCTCTAAGTGAGCTTTTGTTGACCATTTTTGTGTCAACCTTAGTCATGCAGACAACTGATATGAGAAATCATCTATTGGCTAAAAAACCTTGTAAATCCCCAGGCTTAAACCCTAAACCCTTAAGGCATTTTTGCCTTAGTAAATTTTTATCCTTAATCTTTCTCGGCATTGACTGGTCTAGGCAGTCATTTCACTTAAAAACTACCAACAGAAGGGTCCCATTTCCATCCAGGGGCCAACCCCTTCTTACCCTCTACTGGCTGGCGGGGTTTATATTGTTATTGTTGTTTTAGGGTGGTTGGGACTTACCTTTTGGCCCACCCTTGCGATATTGCAATAACCGCTTGTTCCGAGGTGATTTGGGCTCATGGTAGAGTCATCTTGCGAAAAAACGATATGGGTTGTGGCAATGATGTTAAGTTAATTCTTTAATGCTTCTTCGCAATGGTCTTCAAAGAAAGTAGGGCCCTCTTTGTGATATGGTTAAATGGGTCATGGTGGAATTACAGAAAATGTTTTCTCCATTTCATGATAAAGTAAGCTGTTGGCAGGATCTATCTCACAAAACTGCGAAGTAGTATGAAGGAATAGTGTTTTTCACGGTTTTGCGATGGTCAAGGCTAACCACCCGTTCAAGGTTGCGAAACTACAATGGCCAGCAGTATAGAAAGTGAATATGGATATCGTGGGGTCGCAGTGGTTATGGCTAATCGTCACTTGAACCCTGCGATATAGAAATAAATGTTAGTTGAGAGGAAGGTTTTCACTATTTTGCGACAATTAAAGCAAAGATTTATCTCCACCTTGTGAAACAACAATAAGGCTTGTGGGGCCAGTTGGTTTAACTGTTAATCTTGGCTGTTCGATTTCACTTAAGGGGGAGATCGACGGGCATGTTTTAAACTCTTTTATAGCCCCTTTTGGGAGCCCTCATGGAGCGATCTCATCCATCCATCCGCGTGTGATCAGGAGGATCCAGTCGCTCAATTTCAAACTAGAGGTGGACGTTGAAATTTCAAACAGTTGTGCATGGTGGTTGTCAACTTGGTGGGTTGAAAATCAATTTATGACCCGTCAATGAACCAAATCAGATCCAATCCATTTCCAACCACTTCTAGGTGATTGCCATTACTATGTCTTTTTCCTACAGGCACTTCCTTTTGGCCACCCATGCTTATTTATTACAAACAGAAGACTTATGGGTCTGACAAAGGATAATCAAACATCATCCCAACGCAGGAGCTTCCTCAAATTCAAGGATTGTTGCTACTTCTCAGTCCAAGCGAAGATCTTCAGGCACACAACCATTAGATTAGTCCTTTCTGATATGATCATCTTGTTTTTGTAACCTAACCCTAGTCAGATAGGGTTTCTAACCTAGTGTTCTATCTAATTTATGCGGTATAGAATAAAGCCAATTTTGTAACCTTCTTTGAAGGATCTTCTCCTTTTTTCTCTTACAAAATTATACTTTTTCTATGACTGTATATTGTCTTACCTTAATATCAATAAAATTGTCTATTTTTCCTCTCTTTCAGTTTAAATATTTTAGTTAATGAATATTACCACTTATTTGAATGCATCTTGTATATGGTGAAAATGGATAACAAATAACAACAATATTGAAAGACTAAAATGGATTGAACCACTAAACCCTAGCCTAACAATGAACAAAGATCCACCATAACATATGAAGATAACCTAAGACAATGCAAAATAACTCAAAATCATAAAGATTATACCATCACATGTCCAATAGGGTTTTGATCTCCATTCTTCCTATCTCCATTGATCTTGTTTGATATGCTTGCTCTCAGATTTTTGTAAGCACAAGAGCTCAACAAAGAACGGAATGTGGTTGCAAGTGGAATTGTAGTGTAGCCAAGTTGCATGAAAGATCATTAGCATGTGTCATTAGGGTTTGTCATTAGGATATGTCATTAGGGTTTGTCATTAGGGTTTGTCATTAGGGTTTGACAATGAAGAAAGCATCTTCTTAAATAGAAGACACAATAAGAAATGGAGGGTTAAGATTGAGAGGTGTAAAAAGGAGGTCGGCTAGGATTAGAGGGTAGGTAAAGGAAATAATAAAATAATGAAAGAGGTAGGTAGTGTATGAATTAAGAGATGAATGACATGTGTCATAGGTAGAAAAGGCTAATGAATTAATTAAATAAATAAAGATTTATTTAATTAATAGAAGAAGTAGGATCAATTAAATAAATAAAAATATTTATTTAATTTAGGCAAAGGATAATTTAAATAAATAAATGTATTTATTTAAATGAGAAATAAGGCTAGAAGAGGATAAATGAATTAATTAAATAAATAAAAATTTATTTAATTAATAGAAGAATTAGGCTTAGATAATTAAATAAATAAAATATTTATTTAATTAGACATGACAATTTTGAGTGTCTACATTTTGCCCCTCTTTGAGACAATGCGGCTTGTCGCGTTGTTTCAAAGAAGATAAGATGAACTGATACAGAGTTGCCCCAAGATGGGAATTATATGCCCCCTCGAGAGATTGGATGAAAATGTCTGAAAAGATTGCAGACAATCTCTCGATAAGAAAGATGGGATAGAATGGGTTGACCGGCTAAAGTGACAAAGTCACGGGATAAGGAAGACTGACTCGGGAAATGAGAGCTAGGGCAATCTATAAGATAGACCACGGGGGAAAATACATCCTCATTGTCATCCACACCCTTACGAGATCACAGTGCAGAGCGAGAAAAGAGCAGCAGCAGTCAGCAGCGATGGCTTTGGTTCATAGATTTGACCGTGTTCGCCGATTCCAGCGACCAATGGAGGCAGGAGAGCCAGTGAGTACCACAAAACCTCCTCGTACTTTGATGCATTTATTGTTGTCATTAATGCATACTAGGTAATGTAATAAATGCGCATTTATGTCTTCCAGGTCAAATCGGCAGTTCTGTGATGAACATATGCTATCGATTGGATAAGCTGCTGAGAGGATACACTCAAGAAGGTCCTCTAGGGAAGACTAAGATAGATCAAGGCACTTTGTGATGAACAGTGAGTACCAAGATAAAGTACTTTGTGATGAACAGGGAGTACTAAAATATGAGCAGCACTTTGTGATGAACAGGGAGTGCAAATGTGAGTAACACTTTGTGATGAACAGTGAGTGTCACACATGTAGTACTTTGTGATGAACAAGGAGTACTACTAGGATAGATAGCAATACTTTGTGATGAACAGTGAGTGTCACTAGGATAGGTAAGCGTATGCATTTAGATAGCAAGTAGCATTTTGTGATAAACAGTGAATGCCACGATAACTGACATGATTGATTGTGTGACTGCAGGAGTATTTGCCGATGCTGGAGTCACGGGAGAGATTCCCATCGACTCAGAGGTTGCGACCTGAGTTGAAAGTCGAGGACTGAGCTACGATTGAGGTTATGGGATTGAGATACATTCTGTATGTTCCTGAGTTTCGGGTGAACATGGGATTGTTGACTGCACTGGCTGAGAGATGGCACTCAGAAACTTGTAGTTTGCATTTGCCGATGGGTGAGATGACAGTCACCTTGGAGGATGTATATAGGATTCTACGGATACCGATCGATAGGGAGTTAGTACCCTATGATCGAGACGGAGATAGGGATGCACTGAGACGAGTGTTCTAGGATCCAGGACTAGGGATGAGGGTGGGACATATGGCATGGGATACCATGACATGGACAGGATTAGCACTACCAATAGTGTTGACAGGAGTTATCAGTGGGTTCCTCTGTCTGGATAGGACGACATGAGGGGTGGCTATAGGGGACACAGGGGCCAGGAGAGTTGATCTTGGGGTGGGTCCTTCTAGGGCTCAAACTCCATCGAGGTCAGGCGGCTCTGAGGGAGGGAGTTCATCATAGCCTTAGAGGGCTCCCTATGTATCAGTATTGTACCATTTTTGTATTGTAGACACCTGCGGGTGATTTTGTAGCCATATGATTTTTGACATCATTGTATCATGACACTTTTGATTATATATGAGAGATGATCCATTTCTGCGGCAGCTATATGCATGTGTACCTTATGTGATGAAATGTTCTTATGTGATACATGTTTTATGATATGGATGCTTATATGATGCAATGCAATATATTTTTGTTCTTTTATGTTGTATATGTGATGCATGATGCAAATGTGAATGTATGTAATGCAAATGAATATGATAATGCAAATGATTATTTACATAATGAAAATGTGAGATGTGCTAACATGTGTTGTATGCAGGATGTGATGCAATTGTGATATCTATATGTATGTATGAAATGTTTATATGTGGTGATGTAGGTGTAACTATATGAAATGCAAATGTTTTTGGTGTGTCATTATACTCAGTCATGTGATAGCGGGCTACGTGGACTCGAGAAGGACAATGGAAGTCAATCAAGAAAGGGGGATGGAAGACAGAAGATATGAACGTGAAAGAGCTTCTTGTGCGTTATCATCATTGAGCTTATTATGGCAGAATAGGTTATGACAATCGAGGCATATGTTCGGCCCAGAAAGTCATTGTACCTGTTTGCATGGAGATAAGACAGTCACAAACAAGGAATGCCCCAGTTCATACTAGACTCACAGTGTCCTCATATCCTTGGACAAGTCATAGCATTACTAAAAGACAATCCACAGACAGCAAATGCAAATAGGTGACGATACCCCATCCTCGCCTTTCTAGCCAAAGACATCCTGGAAAAGCTAAAAGACATGTCACCAAAAAGATAAAATCAAAAGAAAACCAAGACTCGACACCAACATCCACTGTAGTCCTCAAGTTTAGTGTCTCTTGTCACTTGTATAAGTCGAATTTTGATTGTGGTCACAATGTTCACTTTCACAATAAGGATAGATAGCACTGAACCATAATGTTGTCTGAGTCTGTTGAAAGATTTGATTTGTTGAAGCCCATTGTTGCTGCTGTGTCTCATCTGAAACTGATTGAATCCATGAAACTGATACTTTATTGCGGAGAAGGCGGAACTTTATTGCGGATCTGTGATGCAGATGTTTCTTTATTGCGGATTGTGCGCAGATAGACTGAAGGAAGCTGGAAGAAACTGTACTCCTCGAAACATGTGATGTTCTCAGTTCCACACCCATCACTAGACGTAGGATTTTGCCTTAGTCACAGATAGGATCTGATTTATTATGGATGGAAAGGGAGTGAAAAGGGAGGGTTATGAATGGCTAACCAATCTTGGGTAGATCAATAAAAAGCCATGATGGGAATGGGTAAGTTTATTGTGAATGAATTGGTCGTGAGTGTGTGCAAAGTGAAAGGATGAAAGTGAATCCTGAAAGAGGGAGGAGCAAAGTCACTACGCATGGCGCTGGTGACCCAGTTTTCACCCTGGTACTTGCCCAAGGCGCCACTGAAGTGGTTTTCACCGTTGGACGAAATTATTTCTCTTTACTTTTTTGATTTTTCAATTTTTTTTGTTGTCACAAGGCGCCTGTTTGCCAGGTTTTCACCAAGTAACGATTTTTTTTTGTTTTATAATTTTTTTTTTGTATTTTTGCAATGTTTTTGATTTTTTTTGTATTTTTGAATGAAGATGTTCCGAAAGAGCTTATGTGTAGAACCTGCGAAGGTGCATGCTGTTGATAGGATCCTCCAAGGATTCACCTTCTGTAGTTGAGAGCTGATATGCCCCAGATCCATATACTGCTGTGATGATGTAAGGACCAAGCCAGTTGGGTCCAAATTTGCCCTTCTTATCTCTGTCTTGCTGATTTTTGGGGTTTTCTCTGAGTACTAAGTCACCTACCTCAAATGTGCGAGGCTTGACTTTGTGATTGTAACTGGGACTCATTCGTTGTTGGTAAGCTTTGAGATGATTAAAAGCAGTGTGCCTTCGTTCTTCCAGCAGTTCTAGTTCTTGTAAGCGAGAGACGCTGTAGTCTTCATCGTTGATTATGTTTCTCAAGGAGACCCGTAAAGAAGGTAACTCGACCTCAATAGGCAAGATGGCTTCAGCGCCGTAGACAAGTGAGTAGGGTGTAGCTCCTGTAGGTGTGCGGACACTGGTACGATAGGCCCAAAGTGCAGGATTGAGTTGGATATGCCAGTTACGGCCAGCGTCGTCGACTGTCTTTTTAAGGATTTTGAGAATTGTTTTATTAGACGCATCAGCTTGGCCATTACCTTGGGGGTAATATGGTGTGGAGAAACGGTGAGAGATATGGAAGCGCTCACAGAGTTCACGAACATCCTGATTTTTGAAAGGACACCCATTGTTAGTAATAATGGAAGTAGGGATCCTGTATCGGCAAATGATGTAGTTCAGGATGAAAGTAGCGATTTGTTTCCCAGTAACTTGTGTGAGAGGCACGGCTTCAATCCACTTTGTGAAATACTCTGTGGCTGTGATAATGAATTTATGTCCATTGGAAGAAGGAGGGTGAATCTTGCCTATGAGATCGAGTCCCCACTGACAAAAGGGCCAAGGAGATGCAAGTGGTTGTAGTTCCTGTGCTGGTGCATGTATAAGGTCTCCATGAATTTGACACTGTTTACACTTCTTGACAAACTGATATGCATCTTTTTCCATAGTAGGCCAGTAGTATCCAGTCCTGATGAGTTTCTTGGCCAAGGTAGGACCACTAGTATGCGGACCACATATCCCTTCGTGCACTTCTCATAACGCAATCTGAGCTTCGTCACTCTCTAAACATCTAAGGAGGGTGCCATCTAGACCTCATCGGTATAGGATATCAGCTAGGATAACGTATCGGGAGGATTGGCGAATGAAAGTGCGGCGTTGGTTGTTCGATAGATTGGGAGGTAAGATATTGTCGCGAAGGTATGTGAATATGGAACCATATAACTGGGATTCAGGACCAACAACACATATCATTTCCATAGGAGTGATCTCATATGACGGAATCAGCAGGTTGTCAACCAGGAACTCATAGCAGGTCTCATTTTGCGGTAGATCAATGAGCGAAGCAATTGTAGCCATGGCATCAGCAGCATGATTCTGTTCTCTTGGTATCTACTCAAACTCTATCTTTGCAAAGTGCTGTTTCAGATCATCTACCAGTTGTTTGTAAGGCATTAGCTTTTCGTCTTTTGTTTGATAATCATCAGTTGCTTGCCAGATGACCAGTTGAGAATCCCCAAAAACACGAAGCTCTTGGATCTTCCACTGTACTGCAATTCTTAGCCCAGTTGTTAATGCCTCGTATTCCGCTATATTGTTAGTGCAAGGAAATGATAAGCGGTATGACTTTGGTATAGAATCACCTTGAGGAGTTATAAAGAGTATACCCGCTCCTACCCCATGCTGTGTGTATGAGCCGTCAAAGTATAGTTGCCATGGCTTTGCAGGTGATATTGTTAGAATGGACTCATCTGGAAATTCTGATTGTAGAGGAACATCATCTATCATGGGAGCATCTGCCAGTTGATCTGCGATGGCTTGTCCTTTTATGGCTTTTCTGTCCACGTATTCAATGTCGAATTCACTCAAAATCATTACCCACTTGGCTAGCCACCCAGTAAGTGTAGCTTTGTTGAGAAGATATTTTAGTGGATCAATTCTGGCAATCAACCTAGTCTTGTGAGTGAGCATATAATGTCGTAATTTTTGTGAAGCAAAGACCACAGCGAGACATGCACGCTCAATTGGTGTGTAGTTCAGCTCATATCCCACCAGTGTGCGACTGATATAGTAGACCGCTTTTTCCATGCCGTCAGGTATTTGCTGTGCTAGGAGTGCCCCCAGTGCTGTTGGAGTAGCTGATATGTAAAGTAGCAATGGTTGATCTGGAATTGGTGGCATCAAAACTGGCGGATTCAAAAGATAGTCTTTGAGCGCCTGAAAATCCTGTTGGCAGTTCTCATCCCATTTGAACTTGATGTTTTTGTGTAGCAGGTGCTGGAAAGGGTTACACTTATCTGCAAGTTGTGCTATGAATCTTCGTATGGACTGGAGTCTCCCTTGTAAAGATCAAAGTTGACTGATATTCTTGGGTGGCGGCATATCTAAGATAGCCTTAACTTTTGCTGGATCAGCTTCTATTCCTCTTTTAGACACAATGAATCCTAGGAGCTTCCCGGAGGTTACTCCAAAGACACATTTCTTAGGATTTAACCTTACCTTGTATTTTTCCAGCCGATCAAAAGTGACTGAAAGTATGTCCAAGTGTGTATTTCTGTCTATTGATTTAACCAAAAGATCGTCAACATAATCTTCCACCGTTACATGCATGAGATCATGGAAGATAGTAGTCATAGCTCGTTGATACGTGGCACCTGCATTTTTCAGCCCAAAGGGCATGACATTCCAACAGAAGGTTCCCCATGGACAAGTAAATGATGTTTTATGTTGATCTTCAGGTGCAATCCTGATCTGATTATATCCAGAGAATCCGTCCATTAAAGATAACATCTCATGGCCTGCTGTGAGATCAACAATTAAATCAATGTTTGGTAATGGGAAATCGTCCTTTGGACAAGCCTTGTTGATATCCCTAAAGTCTGTACATATTCGGATGCTGCGATCTGGTTTGCTAACAGGTACTAAGTTGGAAATCCATTCAGGATAATCAATTGGGCGTATGAATCCGACATCCAATAATTTCTCCAGCTCTGTCTTGACTAATAATGCCACTTGTGGGTGCATTTTCCTCAATTTCTGTTTTACTGGTTTTGCCCCTGGTTTGACTGTTAAATGATGCATTACTAAATCAGGGTCTAGTCCAGGCATATCAGCGTAAGACCATGCAAAGTTGACTTGTCGTTCCTTAAAGAAGCTTATGAATCTTGCTTTCTCGGCCTCTGTCAATGATTGAGCCAAAAATATGTTATGTGGAACCTCTGCTGTACCAATGTTTGTCTTTATAGTCTCCTCTACCAACATGGATGATTTTTCCTCGTATGATGCTGGGAGAATGTCAAGCCTTCCATCTTCGGGCACCTCAGAGAGGTTTTCACCCTCAGATACGTCCTTTCTTTTTACTTTTTTAGAGTCAGATAGCGCCACAGTGTGGTTTTCGCCATAAGACCCTTGTTTTGTTTTTATTTTCACATTTTTGCGACTAGAAGACCCGACACCCTCACCAAAGTATGCCATGTTATTAAGCTCTATGGCGTATCCTGCTTTATGGTCTCCAAGAGGAAGATCGTCGCGAATGCCAAGATAATCGACAATAGCTTCGTCATTTTGAAATGTATTAAGCTGTGCTGGTCCATCTTGATCCCAGTCAATGAGTTGGGGGTGTACGAGGGGAAGGTCTTTAGTGTTTTCAGAGTTTGCAAGGCTAATAGTGAAGATGTGGTTATATTCAGGTATGTCCAGATAGTCATCGAGGTCATCAATGGCACTCTCCTCATCAGTTTCGATCGTGAGTGAGTCCAAATTATCATCACTAGTAGCACCCTCAGGGACAGGTGTTCTCATCCTATGTGATCTTGACCTAGGGCCTTGAAACGAATCTTGTGCGGGATCCTCATGGGTCGGTTCTTGACCAACTCTGTATTTCTTGTAAAACTCCTCCTCCTCTGTAGGTTCCTCTAGTTCTCTAAATGTCTCGTTGAGCTCATAGTCGCTGGAGGATTTGTCTGAACCCCATTCCCATTCGTTGGAATCTATAGAATAGTCATCTTCTTGTTGAACTTCAGCCACTTTGACTCGCCATATCTGTTTTGTTCTTTTGTTGTGAATCTTGGGATTTAGAAAACCAAGCCCCTTGGAGCATTCCCTTCTTGTAGTTAGCTCAGGTTGTAAAGGCTCCATGACACCTTCTTTGCGTAGTCCAAGAGGACTTTTTCCATCATACCCGAATCTTTGCAAAATTTTGAAACCTTTGCCATAGTTCTCACAGGGTATTATAATTTGATCATGTGTATCCTCTTCAGCGTCCTTATATAGCATTTTATATAAATTTTCTTCCTCTAGTTCACCCCATTTTTGAAAGACGGTAGGATCCCATTTGAGTAGCATGATGGAGATTTGCTTATTAGGATGTGGCCTCCCATATTCCTTGGGGGAGTTCATGACTTGTCGTAAGAACATTGTTTGATTCAGAGTGTATTCTCCCATGCCTTTGTCTTGAAACTTGGCTCTAAGTTCACCTTGTTTGGATGTCGAGGACTTTAATGACTCAGGATCAATATATGCTGAAGAAGGAGTAGCCTCACGATTGCTGGGAATGATAGTCTCAGTATGTGACCTCAAGTTATTGCAATATATGAATGGATTTGGATCACCATTGACTGTTACCTCGACTCCATTATGAGGAAACTTAATGCATTGGTGGTATGTTGATGGGACTGCCCTCATTTCATGAATCCACGGACGTCCTAGCAATATGTTATACGTGAGGTCTAGATCCAGGACTTGACAAACCACGTCCTTTGTGACTGGCCCTATTCTTAGTGGTAAGGTGACTGTGCCCTTGGACGAACGCTCTTCATCATCATAAGCCTTAATAGTGATTTGGTTTGTAGAATTCATAGCTTTGTCAGAATATCCCAATTGTCTGATGGTGCTCAATGTACAAATATTAAGACCTGCTCCTCCATCTATCAGGACTCGTTTTATTCGGTGTTTATGTATGAAGGCTTCAATGTGTAGAGGTGCATTATGAGGCTGACTTATGGAGGCGTCATCGGCTTCTGTGAATGTGAGGGAGTGTGGAACGGATAAATATCCCACCATGGCTTGAAACTGGTCCACGTTTAGATCAGTAGGGACAGCAGTATCTCTCAAGGTTTTATCAAGGATAGCTTTATGTGCAGGAGATATACGTAAGAGCTCAAGAATAGAGATGAGTGCGGGTGTTTTCCCTAATTGCTCTACAAGGTCGTACTCAGGCTTAGTTGACGGAAGATTGGTATTCTTAGTAGAGGTACCTGGCAATGTAATCTTACCTCGACGGGTTGTAACATGACATTCAGAGGTAGATGCGGACGAAGATCCTACACCTTTTAGGACAATTTTGGGTCTTTGAGAAGGATTCTCAGGATTTTTGTTTTTGATAGTAATGGTAGAAATATGATTGTCCATTGAGATGTGATTAATAGTGGAATCATAATTGTAAGATGCTCTAGTGTAATTGGCTTGATCATCTGTGACTTTGCCTTTTCCCTTGTCATGTTTTGGGAATGGTTCCTTAAACACCTCATGCTCTTGGTTAGATGAATGTCCCTCAATCTCTATATCTCCTCTGTCAATGAGATCTTGTACAATGTTTTTCAATCGATGGCAATCACTTGTCTTATGACCCTTGCTCTTATGAAATTCGCAAAATTCATCATCATTCCACCAATTCGGTTTTACCTTTGGTTCATATGGAGGAAAATCTGGGACCGTGATCACTTTGTTTGCTACAAGCTTTTTGAATACTGATTCAAGTGGTTCTCCCAATGGAGTATACTTCCTTCATGGTTTAGCAGCCGTTTGATTGTTCACTTGATTGTTGGTAGAATTTGAACCAGAAAAGACGAACTTTGGTCTTACTGTGTTGGCATCAACAACACCATCATTAACCGTGTTCTTGTTCTTGTTCCAAAATTTTGGTTTGTCCTTTCCTTTGAAGTCCTCTTTGTTTTCTTTGAATAGTTTGATAACTCCTTGTTCAATTAAGACTCTTTCTGTTGCTAGGCCCTTTTCAATGACATCCTTGAATGTAGACAAACAAGCTTTTCTGAGATCATAGCCAATAGCTTTATTAACGTTTTGTGTGAACATCTCCACCATTTGTTTTTGCGGGATCTCACAAGAGCATCTGCTAGCTAAGTTTCTCCATCTCTGTAAAAATGTTGCGAAAGATTCTCCTTCCTTTTGTTTCGTATTGCACAAGGTAGTAACTGAGACATCTGTTTCAATGTTGTAAGAGAAATGCTGAATGAATGCTTCTGCCAAGTCGCCCCATGACTTAATACCAGGAGGTAATTGAGAAAACCATTCCATAGCTTGGTCACCTAAGCTTTGTGGGAACAACCTCATCAAGTATGTTTCTTCTGCGGCTACCTCAATGCAAGCTGTGAAGAATTGTCTTATATGTGCCTTGGGGTCTCCTCTCCCTCTATATTTGTCAAATTTTGGTGTTACAAAGTGCGGAGGAAACGGAGGCATTGGAATGCTCTTATCGAAGGGATAAGGGCATATATCTCTCATAGTGTATGTAGGTTTGGATGTACTCATGTCCTCCACTTTCTTTTGTAGATCTCTAATTTGTTGCTCCAAATTATTTTTGGGAGGAGATTGATTTCTTGTAGCATACCCCATGTTTGTAACACCCATTTGAGGAAGAACTTGTTGCATGTATGGATGATACTGATCGTAGACATGTCCATATGGAGGTCTATATTGTTGCGACATATGTGGAGCACTTGGCATAACTTCTTGTTGGGGAACCCCATATCTGTTTTGCGTGTATAAACCATATTCAATAGGCCTTTCATTTTCCATTGTGTTGCCCCCAATTTTGACATGGGGTCTCCTTGTGTCAAAATTTTGAGGATGTCCTTGTGTATCCATTTGTCTTAATTGACCCATATCTTGAGCATGTGTTTGAGCATAAGGCCTCCATGATGGTCTTTGAGTGTAAGTATCATATACTTGAGCTTGTGTATGTGGGATTGCTGGTTTTTGAAGCAAAACTGATGGTGACTCAGGCATCATATTCGGTCCTCTATTTCCTCCACTATTTGGTCTCCTTTGATCCATGTTGGATTGAGTTTGTTGTGAGGGTCGACTTTCCATAAGTTGAGATAAGTCAAAATCATGCGGTATTTTGGCTCCACTTTGTGCCATCATGTTTAGAAAGTATTGACGATCTCTCCTCATTATCTCTTCAACCAATCTATTGAATTGTGGGTCCATTATAGATTCTTGTATGTCTGCTGATAGTATTGAAAAATTGTCCATGGTGTCATTGTGTGTAGCGTTGTGTATAGTGTTTGTGCTTTCCACATTTGGATTGTGTCTATAAACATTCATGTCTGGTAATGTAGTGTACTCAGGATTGTAGAATAGATCATTGTCATACTCATAAGAACTCATGTTTGCGGATTCTTGAGCTTCTTTAGCTATTCTCCTAGATTTTTGAAGGCGAGTTTCAACCATGAACTAGGTGTGAGACCAATATGTGAGCAACTAGACAAAAATGACAAGAGTATGGAAGACCAAGAGTTGTATGGAGTGTAAATGAATCTTGAGGTGTACTTGCAATGTCCAAAGTGTAAGACCAAGTATGTAAGTAGTAGAGTAGGTGTGACTTCCAAAGAGAGGATAGTTTCTCTTGATGAGGTAAGCTGACCTTGACTCTAAGTAAGACCAAATGAGACCCAAAGGTAAGAAACCTTGATGAGGGACCACTTAGCAAAGTGTAGTTGTATGTAGTGTGTTGACAAAGTATGATGAGGACAAGCAAGTGACCTTTTGACTCAAGTTTAGACAATTGTGAATGTAAAATGAGATGTGAAGCAATGATGGACTGTGTAAGACCTTAGAACAGGCTGAATGCTAGATTAAACCTGAAGAGACAACCTAGGAAGCTCAAGTATGCCGAAACTAATTTTCTTTGTTTGCTTGACTGTTAAAATTTTCAAATCCTGACACAGACGCCTCTGTATACTTCACAGACGCGGTTTTAAGACACAGACGCTACTCTGTTTGACGCAGACGCGGACAAAAACACAGACGCTATTTTGTCCTTCACAGACGCGTTTATCCGACACAGACGCAGTTCGAACAGACACAGATGCGTTTCTGTAACCTTAGTGCGATCTTTCCTATCTGTGAAGTTGTTTTGTTGTGACCAAATCTGATTTTTCGACTGTTTTTCGTGACCAGAGGACACAGTGTTGATGACTCAATGTTTGCAGACTGTTTAGACTCCAAAAGTGTGTTGTTTGATGTAAAAAGTTTTTGCATACACTTGAAGACACAAAAGACACAATGTTTTGCTGTTTTGTCTTGAATGTTTGAGTGTTTAGCATAAGACAAGCACAAATCTTAAGGCTGGCCAAGACAATAGTTGTTGATCCCACATAGGGTTTTACCCCCGAGGCTACGCTATTCAGAGCGGATACTTAGATGCTTGACCTCACTGGCTCCACCCTCGGCACTCACTTCTCGGGTCAGCCAAGCATCAGTCCCCATGAAAACTCCCCATGGCGAACTTTGTATCTCTACTAAGAATCGTATGTGTGTGGGCCGCTACCAGAGGTCCGACCTCCTGCCTCAACAACTAGAAGGATTTGGGCATCTAAAACAAAGAGGTGCTAGTAAGGGCATCCGCTCGTGTGGCCATACATGCGGCACTTTCAGCTCTGTAAATACAGAAGGCTCCCAGCCGGTAGGGGTTACACCCTACAAATGATCAAATAAATTTGATCAAATGGGTTTATGGGGAGACATAGTGTCGGTATGAACTAATCAGCACACGTTATTCATAGTTTTCACCATGAATACATTTGATTATAGTGGTTTGGATGAGGTGGGTTTTCCTCGCTACCACTTGGGTTGTTCTCTTCTCACTAGTAGTCCTAATGACCACACGGGAAGACAGGCCCTCTAAAGAGTAAACAAAAAGAGCCTATTGCTCAAGACACAAAAGACAATGATTCAATTTTAGTGCACCAATTGAAGTGTTTGCTAAGCTATGAAAACAAGGCACACAATAAAAATTACAAAACCCTAGCTAAGGCCCTGCAACAAAATTGTTAGTAGTTTGGGTTGTTTCAAATGATAACCCCTTCCTGCAAGCACACAAGTTAGGTAAATTTTTAGAAAACCCGAAAAGACTTTGTGAAAAGGGGCCTTCAACAAAAACGTATTTGCCTCCAAAGCAAGTTGCACAAACCAGGTTAGCTAGATCTGCAAAGGTTAGCCGAAAATAAACCAGATCTGAAACCCTAAGTACAAAATCCGAAAACCCGAATCAAAGAAACTTGAAAAATTTGCAAAACAGAAAGCACAGACGCCTTTATACCAGACACAGACGCGTCTGAAATACACAGACGCGGTTCTGTAGTTCACAGACACGATTAAAGGTCACAGACACGATTCCAGAACTCAGACGCGATAAGATCAATCACAGACGCGATTAAAATTCCCAGACGCGATTCCAGAAACCTGCACAAATAAAAATTGGCAAAAACACAGGCGCGATTCACGATATCACAGACGCTTCTGAAACACAAAAATGCGATCCGAACACTCGCAGACGCGGAAAAAAACTAAAATGTCATCGAAATCGTCTGATTTGCAACTTCAAAAATACAAAATCTGCAACAAAAATGTTAAATGCAAAGGGACAAGAGTCCCACCGGGCGTGCCAAAATGTATATGGTAAAAATGGATAACAATGATAACAATATTGAAAGACTAAAATGGATTCAACCACAAAACCCTAGCCTAACAATGAACAAAGATCCACCATAACATATGAAGATAACCTAAGACAATGCAAAATAACTCAAAATCATAAAGATTATACCATCACATGTCCAATAGGGTTTTGATCTCCATTCTTCCTATCTCCATTGATCTTGTTTGATATGCTTGCTCTCAGATTTTTGTATGCACAAGAGCTCAACAAAGAACGGAATGTGGTTGCAAGTGGAATTGTAGTGTAGCCAAGTTGCATGAAAGATCATTAGCATGTGTCATTAGGGTTTGTCATTAGGATATGTCATTAGGGTTTGTCATTAGGGTTTGACAATGAAGAAAGCATCTTCTTAAATAGAAGACACAATAAGAAATGGAGGGTTAAGATTGAGAGGTGTAAAAAGGAGGTCGGCTAGGATTAGAGGGTAGGTAAAGGAAATAATAAAATAATGAAAGAGGTAGGTAGTGTATGAATTAAGAGATGAATGACATGTGTCATAGGTAGAAAAGGCTAATGAATTAATTAAATAAATAAAGATTTATTTAATTAATAGAAGAAGTAGGATCAATTAAATAAATAAAAATATTTATTTAATTTAGGCAAAGGATAATTTAAATAAATAAATGTATTTATTTAAATGAGAAATAAGGCTAGAAGAGGATAAATGAATTAATTAAATAAATAAAAATTTATTTAATTAATAGAAGAATTAGGCTTAGATAATTAAATAAATAAAATATTTATTTAATTAGACATGACAATTTTGAGTGTCTACACATCTTTTTTGTGATTCCTAGCTTATGTGATTGTGACTAGTCCCCCTGTAGATGTTGTCCGTGAATTGCTTTAATTGCTCCCTTCATCTTCCAGGATTCTAGCCTTTGCATACTCTTAAGGAGTTGATTAGGATAGAAAATTGTGCATATCCTTGGGTAGTTTTCATTGATATCTTGTGTAGTTATGGGTAGGCAAGATCAGTTTTCAATCCAGGTGCATCAACTCTTTTCCCTTTCAACATTCTTTCTCCCCTTTTACCTTGCAAGCTGTTAAGATAGGTTTAGAATACATTTTATAAATGTTGGGTTAGTCCAACATTGCATTCTAAATGATAAGGAAGTCAGCCTTCTCCAGAGTTTCAACCTCGCATTCCACAAGGTTCCACACTTGGAGGTTGTTTCCATGTTTCACAAGGTGTTGAGCACAAGTGTTCAACAAGGGTGCAAAATTTCATGACAATAGTTTATGGCATGCCCAGTGGGACATAATTTCAACTTCTGCTAAGGATTCAATGCTTTTCTTAGCATTCTAGCCTTTGGAGGCAATTACCATTCAAGCACTTGGCAACTCTGATGGCAGATCCAGTCTCTTGTTCATGACCTATTGTTAATTTTCTGTCAAGAACTCAAACAAGAGCATCTTCTAGAGGTATTTTCTAGTATTGTGAACTTTCAAATTCTAGTTCTATAAGAGGAGGGGTTAGACTTTCAGTATCACCAGTTAGGGATTTTGAAACAGTTACATCTACACCCCTTAGGTCTTATTCCACTCCTCCATTCACAAGACCATCGCAATCAAAAGGCTCTATTATTCATATCAATAGGCCATTATTCCCCATGGCGATTCCTAAAAATCATACTTTTGTCACCTTGAATGGGGGCAATCCTCTGGTTTTAGTCCAAAAAACATGATATACCAGTAGTCGCCTTAAAGTCCCTCCCTTTCTTCACTAGTGAAAAATTTGTTAACCCTGCTAAGCATATTCAGGATGTTGCTAGCAATTGCACCGTGTTTGATGTAGCAAATAGACTCCTTGCATCATCCTTTAAGGGTAAATATTTACAATGGTATAGGGGATTACCTTCTAACTCCATCCATAATTGGGATGAGTTGGGGGAGAAATTATGAAAACATTTTGAAGACAAGAGTGATCACTTATCTCTTGTAGAACAACTGATCAACATCAGGAGAGCGCCTCATGAATTCATGGGAGATTTCAACTATAGATTTCAAAAGACTTAGGATAGGATCCCTACTTTGGTCAAGCCATCTTCCAATCATTCTTTCTTATACTTCCTTAGGTCTCTCAATAGTGATATTGCCACGATGGTACAATCAATGGGAGGAGGAAACCTACTAAAGGCATATGCTAAGGCCATAAGGGTAGAAAATTGTTTAATATAGGTAGGAAAGATAGCTCCTAGACCTCCACTGTCCTTATTCCCGGAGGCTCCTACACAACAACCTACTTTGACACCTCTCCCAGTAGCATCTACAAGTCAACAACTCATGCCTTCTCCTACTTCATCATCTACAAGATTTAGGAGCTCAAGGCCATGATGCAAGGTTTTGGCAATGAACTAGTTACAATTAAAAGATAACAGTCTCACGCCAATAGGCCCTATCAAGCACAAAATCAAAACTACTAGTATAATAGGTCAAACTTTCAAGGGAAATACCAATGGAGTAATGCTAGGCCTTTGAATATCTTGAACTCTGCAACTTCAAGTACCTCAAAGGCAATAGTCCCAACACTGAACAATCTTGCTCAAGAGCAAGAATGGTGTATTACATGCAATCAGCCTTACAACCATATTGTTTTCCAAAATGGAGATCTCTCCTAGGCCTTAGTAGCGCAAAGTAAACCTACTTCAAGACAACAATTTCAAGACTATCCAACCTATGCATAGAGAGATTCTACCCTAATGAAATGGAAAGAGATAGGCTTTTGTGGTGTTAATCAACTGAATAGTGATCGTGTGGCTAATAACACTAGGTCAAAGAGGAGGGCTATAGACAATGATAGATTTCTTGCGTCAACGCAAGTTTCACAGGCTACTACACAAACTATAACTCCAAATACGCCAAACAAGATAGCCACTCCAAACAAAGATCTAAATGACAAAAAAGGGGAGCAACCCAAGGTTCCAATGGTGGCAAAACTTGCTCCTACCACTTCTAAGGCTCTTGCCAGAGCTATGGTTCCCTTCAGCATTATAGAACAAGTGAAGAAGGATAGCCTCAATGTTTCCATGTGGGATGCGTTTTCTATACCATATCAAAGAGATCTCGTCTAGATGGCCTTAAAGGATATCAATGGAGCAAGAGAAACAACAAGAGATTGTAGCTCCTCTACTCCAACAAGTTTGGTGCAGCCTTTAGAGGGAGAGAACTCAACAAGGATTAGTAAGCCACCCCCTTTCTACCTCTCTTTGATTATAGGTGATAACTTAGTGCATAATTGTATGATAGATTCAGGGACTAGCAGCTCATTCACGACTAAGAATGTAGCTGACCACCTAGGTATTGAGTATGAACTTGTGGCTAGGGGAGTTGTGCAACTTGATGACACTTCAATACAGACAATATGAGTGCTTAAGGATTTATGTTTGAGCCTACATGCATGCTCGGGTTGCAGTATCTTACAAAACATTTCAGTAATTAACCTCTCTGCTTTCTTTGTCATTTTTTTATCAAGGGAGGTCACTGCCAAGATAAGAGGATATCTATCCTCAGACTGGTCTCATATTCTATTTAGAACAAGATATGGTACAAATGTTACCAAAAAGGTAGAGCCTATTGCAAAAGACCATATTGAGCCCTATATTCCAAGCCTTATAAATATGAATTGTAACCTCTATGATGAAAAAGAAGATGTTTCAATCAAGGAACCTACTAATCTTGTGGAGGAGGTCCCCGATTGCCTGCTTGATAAGTGGGATAATGATTTTTCAATTTGACCCAATCGGCAAGGTCACTAATACAGGTCTTGGTACTTACTGCATTCATGGGGAATACACCTTTATCCCCAATCTTACCAAAGAATGTAATGATTTCAAGGGATTGTGGGACAATTTTTTTTATGGCTCAAGAAACAGGAATGGTGCAAGGGCTAGTGTATTGCTCATCTCTCCTAACAAGGTGAAATATCATTTTTCATTCAGACTTCATTTTAGTTGCACTAATAATGTGGCTGAGTATGGAGCATCGATCTTAAGTCTCCAAACATCACAAAGAAGAGCGATAAAATCCTTACATGCACATTGAGACAATGAGTTGGTTGTCAATCAAGTCAGATCTCAAAGCACAACTGAAAACAACCTTCTCAAATCTTACAAACATAGAGTTTGCAACTTAATGGAAGGATTTGATGCCTTCAACATATCTAGTATCCCTAGAAATCAGAACAAACATGATGATAGGTTGGCACTAGTTAGCGCTCAACATGAGATACCAACTCAAGTTACAACCAAGAAAGAGCAAGAAGTTAGGCTTGTGGTTAGGCCTATTGTACCTAACAATCAAGTTAATTGGCAAGTTTTTGATTCAGATAAGGAGATTGTCAATTTCTTAGAAGAAGAGGCAGAGTTCTCAAACAAGAACCAATCCCTATTGCAGAATCAGTTTGAAGATCAAATCATGCAGCTTAGTTCAAATAAGTTGACCAAAGGATTAATCACCTTGGAGGGGATCTTCAATTCATATGATCAAGTAGGGAGGGCTATGAATTTGGCTGCAAGAAAGGGAGATTACAAGGCAATCTCAGTGGCTGATGGGAAAGCTCTCAACTTGGGAAAGGTATGTTCCAAAATAGACCAGGAGGTCTTTCTCAATCTTTGTAAAGAATATAATGATGTATTTTCTTTTATTTATGAGGATCTAAAAAGGGTTTGACCCTAGTTTAGCCCAGCATACCATAGACATAGGTCCAAATGCAGAGCCTATCAGGTAGAAGCAAAGACCAATAAACCTAAAGGTTGAGCCCTTAATGAGAAAGGAGTTATCCAAGCTCATAGAATCCAATATAATTTTTTCAATAAAACATTCTTCTCAAATCACATTCCCTATTGCTGTAGGAGGCGTTACTATAGGAGGTGTTATTGCAAGAGAATTTCCCTTTACCTTGCACCTTTTAGTTATAGGAGAAACCTGCGCTACTTGAGGTTGCTCTATGGTCTCTTCCTCTACATCAACTATTTTCATTTCTTTCCCTTTCCTTCTAGAAGATGTCGCTCTACTTTGAAAATGAGCAGAGGGTAGCTCAATATTTGATTCAATTGCCATTTCCTCTACAACAGGTAAGGCTTCCTTGGCAATAGGAGGTTCGTTCGTTGCAGAAACCCTAGGAGATGAGGGTTCTCTGATATCTTCCTCTTGGGCAACTATTTCTTCTACAACAGGAATATTTTCCTCCCTAAATTGTAGGATATCTTCAAACTCTCCCCATGCCATCTGTGAGACATCTCTAAGAGAACGTTCTACCAACAATTTAATCAATTCGTGATGACTAACAAAACAATTTCCACCCTTTTGTGTTTCCTTTGCACTTATGGAAATAAGATGATACAAGAAGTTGAGAACATTCATCCTTCACCCATGTCGTAGATGACTCAGTAATTTAAAATGAACTGAATGCAAATTTGAGTACCTACCATCACTAGTAATATATTTCATCACATAAAATGCCACTTGGGGCCATTCTGTTGGAAGAGATGTTCGTCTGGTTCCCTGATTGTCCACACTTAAGAGTTCGTCTGTTGGGTGAGTAAACTATGCCCTAGCACTTCTTGCATCTTTCAACTCAGGAAGAAGTTCTCCCTCCTGCAGCAACCCAGTGACTTCGGTTATACGTTGTTTTGTGGAAATGACTCTTAACCCTTTGATAGAGGCCTCTTTTTCGATGTATGTGCATATGAATTCATGAGCAATTTCTTCATTGAAATCTGTCAATTTTAGAAAATAGTCAATCCACCCATACATATGGAAGTAATATTCACACTGGACATCTTGCAGCATTACGTCATGAATTATTGGTTCATGACAGATAGGAGCTCCTCCAATGGCTAACTCATCTTTCAAAACAATTACCATAGCAAAATGAAGGATTGAAATAACCTGCAGAATTGAAAATACATGCTCCAAAATAATTTACTTTTTTTTAGTACCTTTCATCGAATATGGCGGCAGAATGAACTACTCACTCGTGCCACAAAATGTCTCATTCAAAAAAGATGTTAGGCAAATTAAAACACATTACTGACAAGGACAGGCAATTACTCAACTTGGAAATCGGACCATAAAACACCCCCCCCAACTTAGGATGACACATGTCCACACATGTGAAAAAGGATAGAGGGAAGGATACACGGATTATGTGAATCAAAATAGGCAATAGTTGTAATGAAATAATAAATGCATAATTAAGAAAAATAAATGATATACATACTAGCAGTCGTACTAATTAATGCTGCATGAAATGATTAGTTATTCAAAATATGAAATGAGATGACGTGAAATGAATGACGTGACAGATAGAGATATGAAATTATTATTGGAGAATGATATTTACATAAAGCATGGAAATAATTATTATGAAGGCACGCATGAAGAATTTAAGACTGAGGACTAAGAACACTCCCTACAGAAGCTACAAGAACTGTGTCCATAATGTCCTCTCTAGATGTTGTAGGAACTATGACAGGATGATGTTTTTCAGATGCTGCAGGAACTGTTGTTTGCTCTTGGTTAGCAAACTGTTGCAGGAACTATTCTTTGGTTGCAGGCTTATGATACAGGCGTACTCGATGACCATTGACCAGAAGTTTGAATTTGACTAGGTCTATTGTTGTCAACCGAACTGCTTCATTTGTAAAAACTTCATCTATTTTATATGGGCCCAACCATCTTGTGTGCAGCTTCCCCATAGTATCCTTATATCTGGAATCATATAGCAATGCCCAATCACCAGATTTAATTTTTCTCTCCTTTATATACTTATCATGCCATTTAGTTTGTTGATGTTGAATAAGCTCTGTATGTTGGACAACCATCTTTCTCAGCTCATCCAAAGCATTCAATTGCATGATACGATCTTTTTGTGCTTCTAAGAGAGTCATATTCAACTGCAAAGTTGTCCTAAGAGTTTTATGCTCAAACTCAATGGGCATGATTGTTGTTTTTCCATACACCATTTCAAAAGGTGTAAAACCAATTGGTATCTTCCATGTTGTTATGTATGCCCAAATGGCTTCAGGAAGTCTATTTGACCAATCTTTCTTATGAAGAGCTACTATCTTGGTAAGATTAGCTTCTAAATCCCTATTTGTAACTTCTACTTGACCATTTGCTTGTGGATGGTATGGAGTAGACTTCATGTGTCTGATAATATATTTATTAACCAATGCTGCAATTAATGTGGAAGTAAACTATGGTCCTTGATCTGAAATGATCTCTCTTGGAACTCCATATCTGGTAAATATTTCCTCAGAGAGGAATTTAGCTACCTTATTATCTCTTGCATGTGTCATGGCTCGTGCTTCCACCCATTTTCTAACATAATCAGTACATACTAGAATATAAGATTTCCCATTTGAAGGAGGATCAATCGGTCCAACAAAATCCAATCCCCATTATCATATGGTACAACCAATATCTGGGGATATAATGGCATTTCATCAGATCTGGTTGGTCTACCCATTCACTGGCATCTATCACATTTTATAGTATATTGTGTTTCATCCTTATACAAAGCTAGCCAATAATATCCTGTGCCAAGGATTTTAAGTGTTGTTCTTTTAGCAGTAAAATGTCCTCCACATGGCTCATCATGACATGCATGAAGGATATAATATGTTTCATCTTCTCTGACACACCTTCTCATAACTTGGTTAGGTCCAGTATAAAATAAACAATCGGCAATCCATGAGAAATTAAAGCTTTTCTCAACTAGCAGTCTTCTTTCTTTAGGAGAAAAATGAGAGGGCATCTTATTAGCAGCTAAATAATTTGCAATATCAGCATACCAAGGAGTGTGTGCTTTTAGCAAGAACAAATGTTCATCTAGGAAAGCATCATCTATGGCTGCAGGATCATCCTGCAATTGAAGCCTAGAAAGATAATGTGCAACTACATTGGATTTACCTAATTTATCACCAACTGTAATATCAAATTCCTACATCAATAGTAACCAACAAGCCAATCTTCTTGTAATTGAAGGTTTGTTCATGAGATATATGATTGTTGTATGATCAGTGTGCACATATATCTAATATCATGTGATATAATGCTGGAATTTGTTATGTGCATATATGACTGCTAAAATCTCCTTTTCGGTGACAGTATAATTAAGCTCAGGTCCCTACATGTTTTTGCTGATGAAATAAATTGCATTCTCCAAATTATCAACCTTCTGCCCCAAAACTGCTCCTATGGTATAATCTGATGCATCTATATGATGAAAAGGTAATGACCAGTTCGGACCCTTGAGCATTGGTGCTTGAGTCAAGGCATGTTTGGGCTTCAAGAAAGCTTCATGGCATGCAGAGGTCCAATTAAACTCCATGTCCTTGGTCAAAAGACAATATAAAGGTCCTGCAATTTTACTAAAATCTTTGATAAACCTTCTATAATATCTAGCATGACCAAGGAAACTTCTGACATCCTTTTGCTTTATAGGTGCAGGGAGGTTTTGAATGACTTCAATTTTGGTTGGGTCAACCTGTATTCTAGTAAAATGAAATATGATGACCAAGAAATATGCCTTACTGCATCATCATAAAGCACTTTTCACTATTCAATGATAAATTGTAGTCTTCACACCACTGCAAAAATTTCTTCAAATTCTTCAATGCCTCTTCAAATTCTGAACCATAAGTGGTAAAATCATCCATATAGATCTCCATGATGTCCTGGGAAATATCTGAAAATATTCTTATTATTGCTCTTTGAAAAGTAGTTGGAGCATTACATAACCCAAAAGGAAGAACAAAATATGCATATGTCCCCCAAGGGAAAGTAAATGTAGTCTTTTCCTGATCCTCGGGAGCAATTTGAATCTGGTTGTAGCCACTAAATCCATCTAGGAATGAAAAGTATTGCTTCCCTACCAAGGAATCTAATACCTAATCCACAAATGGTAATAAAAAATGATCCTTCATAGTTGCTAAGTTCGAAGCTTTGTAATCTACACATACCCACCATTTACCTCCTTTCTTTGTAACTATGACTAGAGGCGACACCCATTGACTATTTGATATAGGCACTAGTACATTTGGAGCTGATTTTCGATGACCGTTTGTCGGATTTGAGATGAATTTTCATCGGAGTGCCGACAAAATCAACCATCAAAAACTCGGCATCAGATTGGTTGACGATGCCATGCCCGTCAGAAATATGACAATCCAATGGACTCTGTTGATATTGTATGTCCACCGATTACATCATCGGTCGAAAGCTTGGTATTCGTCGTAATTTCGACGATGATAATTTTTATCAAAAACAATTATTATCGATGAGACCTAGCGATGTCTCATCGATACAAAAGAGCCATTGAAGGAAGGAAACGCCGATGAATTCCAGAAAGGACTCACCGAAGATAATAACTTCATCGACAAAAGATATCAAAGAAAGTAGATAGGGTCTTCATCGATGAGAAAAGTTCTCGAGGAAATAATACTATCGGTGTAACATAAACAGGACCCACCGAAAGGAGCATTTTCATTGAAAGAATAATATTGATCTGAATTCAAAAGGTATTGATGAGACCCAACGATGTCTCATCGATATAAAAGAGCCATCGAAGGAAGGAAACACTAATGAATTCCAGAAAGGACTCACCGAAGATAATAACTTCATCGACAAAAGATATCGAAGAAAGCAGAGAGGGTCTTCATTGACAGGAAAAGTTCTCGAGGAAATAATACTATCGGTGCAACATAAAAAGGACCCACCAAAAGGAGTGTTTTCATCGAAAGAATAATATCGATCCGAATTCAAAAGGTATCGATGAGACCCAGCGATGTCTCATCGATATAAAAGAGCCATCGAAGGAAGGAAACGTCGATGAATTCCAGAAAGGACTCACCGAAGATAATAACTTCATCGACAAAAGATATCGAAGAAAGCAGAGAGGGTCTTGATCGACGGGAAAAGTTCTCGAGGAAATAATACTATCGGTGCAGCATAAAAAGGACCCACTGAAAGGAGCGTTTCATCAAAAGAATAATATCGATCCGAATTCAAAAGGTATCGATGAGACCCAACGATGTCTCATTGATATAAAAGAGCCATCAAAGGAAGGAAACACTGATGAATTCCAGAAAGGATTCACTGAAGATAATAACTTCATCGACAAAAGATATCAAAGAAAGTGGAGAGGGTCTTCATTGACGGGAAAAGTTCTCGAGGAAATAATACTATCGGTGCAACATAAAAAGGACCCACCGAAAGGAGCATTTTCATCGAAAGAATAAAATCGATCAGACAAAAGGAAGCTACATCGATAAAAGATATCAATGAGGATATAGGTTTCGACGAGGTTAAAAGGCATGTTCTCGATATGCGTGGTTTTGCCGATGTAACTTTATCGGTGAAGAACGATAAGGGAAAATAAAGAAAAGCTTCAGTGAGATAATAGACTCATTCATCGACGGGGCATAGTGATATCGATGAAAGAAGTATTTCGATGGAAAAATAAAGGAGGACACCAAAGCCTAAGGTTTCTTCGACATAAGACCCGATGGATATTAGATATGTTTCGATGAGGAGACAACCATACTGACTGAATACAGTATTTCGATGAAGGGAAAAAATACTTGATTGAAGTAATATTCGAAACAAAAGTATTGTCGATAGAAACAAAGAGATCGATGGACTAAAGAAACAAATGATCGAAAGACATATCCTCATCGAAATGATTATTTATTGTCACGCGGAAAATCATAAACAAATCCCAAGGAAGGTCACATCGCCATTAAATTCAAGCATGTGCCCAAGTGACCGTTGTCCAAACTGCCATTACTAACTGATTAAATATGCCATAAGTAGTGGATCAACATCAAAGGACATAGCATTAAGGAATTCACAGGTGACGAACTGAAAGCAGGAATTGGGCGAATTCACAGATAAAGCTTATTAATTCCAAGTAAGTTGTTTGCACACAGACCTCTTTTTTAAAATTCAAATGGAATCATCATCTAAAACTAATAAGACCAGATAGGGAAAAGAACCTATCGCTGCAGAAGAAAAACCTAAAAGACAGAAAAGGGAAGGGCGTTCTTTGGCCCAGGACCTGATTGACCAGTGCCCATCATCTAGTTTGAGGTCCAAGAAGATTAGAGCTGATGAGGAAGGTTTGGAGAACCAGTTTGAGGATCTTGGAGACATATGGATAGAATTGAGAGGGTATGAATTATTCATATATGGGTACAACAGAAGAGTTTCTCCTCAACCTATCAACAATTTATGGAAATTGAACTTAGGAAGGTTAGTTGTGGCTAATGTATTCGTGAATGTGAGGCATTGGCAAACAATTATGACCCTAAAACCAGGACCATATATAATTACATGGGTGAGCCAATTCTTGCAATCACAAAGGAGGTTATTGACACCGTGTTTGAGTTAGATTGGGGATTTGAAGAATTGATAGACCTCAAGAAGTTAACAAGTGAATATTTTAACCTAGAGCACATTTACAAAACGTGGAGACTCCCTATACATAGACATAGGAATGCAGGGTCCTTAGTGCCACTAGGTCAGGATGAGAAAGCTCCCTATGATGTCAACTCTTTCCATCCATATTTCAAGTATACCTATTACTGTGTTGCCCAAGTGCTAGGGATAAAATCCCACCCTTTGATGGATATTGCAGCCATGGTCATTTGTGCCGATTTGCAGTCTAAGGACCCCTGCTTCTTTGATTTTTCTGCTTATTTGGTTGAGGTTTTGAATCATGGGTTAGAAACGTTAAAGGGGGATGTCATCAATGTTCATTTCAAACATTATTCCTTACTTATGCATATGCTATTGTATGTGGGCCAAGATGAAGGGTTATGGCCAAAAGAGTTATGTGTCAGGACATATGACAATGTTGGGATGAGAAAACCAGTGCAACTATGGGTTTCTTCATGGGACCAGAGGTATGTGAATAATCAATATTGGCATTTTGAGGAGTTCTTTGTCAAGCCATTATATAGAGTGTTGGGATGCCCGTGTGATCAGCACCAGAGGTTCAAAGATTCCTAAGACCAAAAGATTTCACTGAAGATCCCTCAATTGAACACAATTGGGGAGATTGGTATTGCTTTTCAGACTGCACACAAGTCAGGGTATATGGGTTCGAAGGGAGACCATACTTACTACCACTTGCAGTCCCTAACAAAGTGTCTTATCTGGAAATTGTGATGCAACTGTCAATAGTGAGTACATAACATATGACAAGCCATGAGAAACAATCAATTGTACCTGGGTTGTTAGTATTTTTAGATTTTATTGTGAAAAGTTCAAAGAGTCATGGCCTGCTGCAGACAAAATTGGATTATTATGGTATGGCTATGGGGGATCCAAGGCCCAATTTTGATCCTGAAGGATACATAAGGATAGCCCGGTCATCACAAAAGCTAAAGGCTGGAGAGCATAAATCTTACCTACCAGATGACCTCATTAAGAACATTGGCAGAGAAGAGGCCAGAGTGATGCGAATAAAGTTTGAGAAAGCAATGCAGGCCTATAAATGGAAGCTTTTTAGAAGGAAAATGGATGAGAACGTGCTACAAAAGATTGTAGACCCCTTGGAGTTGGCCAACAAACTTATGGAGCATGAATTGGAAATACTTGAGGGAGTCTCGACTCATGTTTTTAGGGATTACATTGATACTATTAGGAATACAGGACCTTTGGCTCATATGTCTCCTACTTCCACATCTGGCATCGTTCCATTCACTCCTCAAGAGGATTACTCCACTGGTTATGCAGAGGATACACCGATAGACTTGGCAACAGGAGAACTGAATGTCTGAGAAGTGGCTGACATCAGATTCCTGGAGCATGAGGATTTCATTGCTTCCAAGGAGTTCACCGCATTCCTCTATCAACATAAAGGATCTCAAATTAGGAATAACATGAGAAATAGTGAAGAAGAGCAGCAGCTTCAAAAGTTACAAGAGGAGATGGATCTTGTGATGAGAGAAATGACACCTGAGAAGGGAAGACAATTGCTTAAGGAAGCTGGTGCGCTATTATACTCTAGATGGGACATGAACTTTGCCTTGTTGTTTGATGGATTCCTCAATAAACAAGACCCAAGTAGGCAAATGGTGCCAAAAGAGATTGATAAACTTTACAGGATCAGGATATGATCCAGATCAGAAGGCTCTTCTACAATGGGCTATCTATCCCAAAGATAAAAGACCTATATTGGTTGATACAGAAGAAGCTTTTGGACATTTGATGGTGCATCATGTTGGAAAGAATGGCCCTAGAAAAACTTCCAAACTAAATTTGGATGTCACTAAATTGAACCAAGATCAGATAGAGTTTTTGGTTCGAGAAAATTCTACATACAAAAGCCTATATGAGAAAACCGATGAAGAAAAATAGAGGATACAAGAAAAATTGCTTTAGATTGATACAAGTACCAGTCAAACAGGGATGACATATGGTGTTGACAGAGATGCCATGGATGCCTTGACAACCACTATGTATTGGAGGAACAGGGTTGAAAAGACATCTCGACAAGTAAAAAAGGAACAACAAAAGATGGATAAGCTAGTTGTCAAGGTCATTGAGCATAGATTTGAAAGTATGGTGCAAGTTGTAGAAATCTATTGGAAGTCATACACTGGAACAGTCAAAGCTTTGAAAGAGCATGAAAGGCTCAGGTCTTGGTTGGAAGGCATGATGAATGACAACAGTCTGATGAATCCAGATGAGAAAATTGAAGTCGAGGCTTACATGAAGTCCCATGATGAATTGGCAAATCAATTAAGGAAAGAGATTTAGAGGCTAGACGATGGGAATGCCCCTAGGGTGCCCTCTTTTTACAGTAATGGTGAGTTAGTATCATTGGAACAGTGGAAAACAAGAGTTCATTGATGAGAAGAATTGAGCAGTAGTAGAGTTGGATCGGGACAAAGTATTGTCACTTTGTGTTAACCATATTCTATCCAATCATTTCCAGATAGAAAGCTACATGAGGACACTAAAAAATGGCATTCTAATGTATAAAGATGATAAGTACATTGAACACATAGGAATGTTGAACTTGTTTATCTCCCAGTTTGTTAACAAAAATGCTAATTAATAGTTATGTGCTGAAAAGCCATGATCCTTGATGACAATGTATACCCTCATATAAATGAGGGAACTTTTGTAACAATAAGGATCATTAGAGAAGAAGTATAATATAGCCTTAGGCTTACTATTGTACCATTTTGCTAACATACATAATATAATAAGTCATCTTTCCTTTGTGTATATGTTGTGGATTACTGGATCTTTCTATAGGCAGTTGCTTGTGATATTATCTAAAGGAGATAAGGTTACTTGTGTTCTTCCAATAAAAATTTGTGTTTCATATTGTGGATTTGAATAAAAGATTTACTTGCGAATATAGTTTTGTATATAGTGCGTCTGCATATTATCTCAACCATGGTGCACCTGCATATGTATATAGTTTTGTTTATAGGTGGAAAGCCTGAGGTTCAATGTTGAACTTGGTTGCTTTGATACCATATGTAATATTCCATTAATTCTATACTTAAAGAAAATAAATTGTGATCTATATTAAGATAAAAAATTGAGCATTTCAAAATAAAACATAACTACTTCAGTTGAAGGAGAAAACTAACTAAATGTTCTTCAACATAATAAGAATCTAACTAATTTATCTAAAAGGAAGGTAATCTTTTAACAATAAAAAACATTGAACAAATATTATTAAGCTAATCAATATGAGAAAGGAATTCAAATGGCAAGTTTCATTTTTGAGGGAAGAGATAAAGGTTTAGAGGTTACAATTCATTTAACTTTCCAACTGAAACTTTTTGTATCAAGCCTCAACATAGTTTGGAATAGGGAGAGCATCATCAAGGGCTTCTCAATTCAATCGTAGACTTGCTAGTCTCCCATGCCCCTTCCAATTGGAAGAGACCCAAACCTTCATGAGGGTGCATTCTAAGGATTGGGTCTCTTTTACATTTGGCCATCTGATCTTGGTGTTCAAAACCTACACACAACTAGTTAGTCACACACTATAGGTAACCCCTAACTACTATGATCATTTGACTAGTACGTGTATCTAGTTCATGTGATCTAACAATCACTTAGATAAAGCATCATCATCTTGGCCAAGGTTTTAACATTGCAAGCACCAATACGTTGTTAGTGTTCACCTCCCTTGCTCGACTTGTACATCCATTTCTTGAGCTCAACAAACTCACTAGTTACCAACCATCAAAACAAGCCATCTGCTTAATATGTACTAACAATAATGGTTATTAACGACCATCATATGATAAATAGCATACACTTGAGCCAACTAACTCACTGGTTTACTAACCAACTCTCTAGCGAACTGCTTAATGTCTACTAAAAATAACGGTCATAAATGACCATCATAAGATAATTAACATACACTTGAGTCAATTGATTCATTGGTTATAGAACTTCTAGGTTTAGCTGATCCAATTTGTTACATAACAGTCTCATGTCTACTGACATTAACGGTTTACAAGGACCTTCATGGGATTGTAACATAACCCTATAAGCTAACTGCTACAAATCCCCTATCTCTAACAAGCTTCAACTATCATCATGGAATTAAACCTAATACAATATTAGTTCCCTTATTTAGCTAAATTAACACATCATATTATGACTCAACAAAAAATACAGTTCTAATATATTTTTTTGTCTTTGTATATTCCCAAACGTATGCATCTAATTGATTATAAGAATCCTTCTTTAGGTCTTGCAACCAAGGAGACTGGTTATAATCTGATTATAACTGATGTGCATTGATTCCAAGATGAACCGTATTTGGTTGAACTATGAGTTAAGAGTGGAAAACAAATAAACATAGAATAGCTGCAATACTCGACTATTTTGCCCTCGTGGACTAGCAATCATATTCTATAGTGAATGCTCTGAGGTTGCTACTCAACCATACTATGCACAAGATATGAATGCAGTATTCAATTTTCTTATGAATAAGGTAAGACAATGTATTTGATGAAAAGTAATAGAATATCGTCATGATTTGTATCTGTGAATAAATTTATCTTCCTTAAGTTCAAGACTTGATAATGAATGAGTAAATCATTTCGGCTCTACAATTTATCTTAACAAGAAATATCATGAACATGCAATAGCTATACATCAGCTACTCAAGGTAGAATTTACATGGCTATGCAAGACAAAATAATCACAGTTAGGCATGATAGTATGTTCACAACTATCAGAGAAAGATTCTTTTCAATTCATTTTACTTTTTCTTTTAATGAGTAATATTTCCATAGTCAATTAGTGATACACGATTAACCTCTGCATTTCGGTCGGATATGAAATAGATACATACTTGATGTGAGAGGAAACAAAGAAGGAAATACCCCTCGAATGCAACATTTGCACGACTATGATAGAATAGAATCTGGAACAGTCTTTGTTTCCTCCTTCTTTCCCCACTACTAAAAGTTCACATATGCAAAGGAAAAACAACTGATTATATTATATATATTCGCCAAAATAGTACAGTGGTAAGCCTGAGGCTATAATCTACTCCTTTCTCAAAATTTACCTCTATATAAAAGTAATATAATATCTAATACTACATTAATAGTACTTAGATTTGCTCAATGTAATATAATATCTAATACTACATTAATAGTACTCAAAATTGCTAAATAGATAAATAAGTTTTTAATCTATAATATAGATATATGTAAACTTTCAATTTATTAATCATAAATGCTTTTGGATATTAAGTAGATGATATCCAGTCCGATAAATATTATGATATAAAAGTACGAGAAGCAGTGAGAAAGGTCTTTTACATATAGGGTAATAAAAGTAATGAATAGTGGCCCAAAATTATTCAAAAGGTCAAGAAATAGAGCAAGCTCGAGAGTCAAATTCAAAAGACGAAGACATCATATGATCATTGAGCAGTGATTTGAAATGCAAATTATAGCAAGGTATTGTGACTATAAGATAGAAACCATCATAGGAGCCTCTATTATATCAAAAGTTGAGAAAGTAGAAAGCTTACTGTACAAAGACAGTGATCACTATAAAGTTGCAGTCAAGTTCAAAGCATTGATTTGTGGGAACAAAGGGTTTCATATGGGGATTAATAAACATGCATTAGGAGTTGTCCTCACAAATAGTGCAACATTGAAAAGGTATTATCAAAGCTACAACCACAATTCAAAGAGGAAGCTTACAAAGATAGGACAAAGCTAGGTACAATCATAAGTCAAGGCAAATACATAGTTGAAACTCAATCCAAAATAGTGAAGAAGTGCAACAAATGACATGAGAAGTCTAAAGAAGTATTATAGCAATCATGAGTCAAGGATTAATGAAGAGATTTTTTGCATCCATGATACAATCCTTAAAAGCATCCATGATACAATCTCAAACACACTTTTTACCGTTCTCTTGGTGATTGTGCCCAATTGTGTATGTCTTGCTTATGTATGAAAATGGCATTTTGCAGCTTTCCACTGACGATGTATTTGAGATGTCTTTGATTTAGATATGGCATGAGCTTAGTCGTAGAGTGAGACTAGGGAGTTGGACCATCTCAACCATGGTGCGCCTGCATATGTATATAGTTTTGTGTATTCATTAAAGATTTTTATTTAATTTTAATCAACTAAAAATCAATATTCAGGACTTACAAGTAATAAAAAAAACTTACAAGGATGAGGCATATTCATTACTTACAAGTAATAAAAAAACTTACAAGGATGAGGCATATTCATAACTTTTGCAGTCCTACCTTGGATATCAACACTAGAAGCAACTCATATTGTTTGTGTACAGACAAGACAATATGGGAGTTCATTATACCCAGCAACTTGTGGTGTTGTTGTTCGTGTTGGCTCTGTTGGACCCTGTAATTAAGATTCAATAGTCATCATTCGATAAGATTAACTGTGCAACATAATGAAATATTGAAAAGTGTGTTATCGTGTTGAGCTTCGCTTGGTTTCGAGAATAGTTTAATATTCTCTACTTAATAGGGCCAACCATGTGAAGGTGGAAGCTCATTTGGCCCCTCCCCCCCCCCCTAACATCACTCTAAATTCCCCATTAACATCTTATAACATTCATTCATTCATTCTTTTTACCATCAATAAAATATAGCATTCATTCATTAATATCACATAACGTTCATTAACACATAACATTGATTAACATTAATTAACACGCAACATTCATCAATATTAATTAACACATATCATCCATAACCATTAATTAGCAAATAATTACATTAACCAACACATAAAAATCAGTCATTATCAAATAAGTTAAATTACAATCATTTCTTTCTTTGTTTTTTCTTTGAAGCTATGAAAAGACTAAGTGGAACATCGGTTTCTTCATCATTTCCCCTCTCTACAGATGTTCTGCCAACTACTCGTGATCTCGATGTATGCCTAGTCAATCTACCTTTCCTCATCAAGTACTCCCCTTCAAATTTGTTAATGGTGTTGGGATCCCAAATGCGATCCACGTGGATCTTTGCTGCAAACTTAGGAAGATATTTAGAAATGTACACCATAGTCTGGTATACCATATATCCCTCCACCATAGAACCCTCAGGATGTGCTCTTTGTCGAACCAAAGCCTTCAAAAATTTCAAGTACCTCTCAACCATCCACATTGACCTAGTGTGTACAGGTCCACACAATTCAGTCTCCTCAACTTGGTGTATGAGGTAGTGTTCTTGTGCATTGAAAAAAGCTAGAGGTGGACACTTTTGCATTTCACACATTAAATGAGGAATTTTTCTCTTCCAATATTTTATATCGTCTTTATGGATTTCTTTACATGACAACCACCTACAAGGTATTCAAGATGCAAAAAAATATATTACATAAAAAGTAAAACAAATCGCAAATATAATATCTATACAACGAACTAAACAAATATCACTACTTACCTCATGTATTTTCCAAGATCATATATGACTTGCTTGACATTATTGTCAAAGTCGTCTAGGAGAGATAGAGGTAGAATGTATTGCAACAATTATAAAATTATCTTTTCATTTTTTTGTAACATAATGAAAAGTACACGTACGCGCAGTACTTAAATACATACTAAAAACACAAGAACATGAATTACCTTAATGAAGGTATGCCAATCATGTGTTTTCATCCCTGGCCCAAATTCACTTTTCTTTGATATGAGATTGTTTATGTTCACAGCAAATCCTGTGGGAAATCAAATTTTTCGTATGACTTCTTTTATAGCATTGCTTTGCTGGTCCATTGAAAACCAAGGAAGCTCACTTATATTAATCTGGTCTCCATGGCTATTTCATTGAATGACATTTATCATTGCATGATTGGAATCCTGAATGTCACTACTTTTTGACAATTTTTTCTTTGTCACGCCTTCCATCCAATATTTTCCATACTGTCTCTGTTATATTCTTTCCAGTATGCATACTATCAAACAAATGAACAATTTGTAACTGCTCATAGTAGGGAAAACTACTAAATTGTCGGGGATAATTTTTTAGTCCCTTAGGAAGGTGGTCATTTATGCCTTCACGACCTTCATGATCATCAATCACATCATCAATAAACAAAACAAAATAGAAAATATGTTTTATGACAAACCAATAGATGGAATGACATTACCTTGACGATTAATTCTATTATATTCCAACTTCCACAGGTGAGGTGTCATTCTTTGTGGCTTTGATGTATTCTCTTCTTTCCCATTGAAAAGATGTTTTTTCAATATTTCGATACTTATGATTTTTGTGGAGAAAGTGCCTATACTCATAAAACACCTGCTTTCGTAAACTTTTTGAATGACGAGATTTCATCTTTGGACCACAAACAGGACATGCAAATTTTCCCTTTGTTTGAAGACCTACAAGATAATGTAAAAATTGGATTAAATATGATAATTTTTTGAATTATAATGTTCATGCACAACTTAAACACTATAACATACCACAAAAATCTGTTAGCCCCGGGGCATCATGTATTTTTCATAGAAGCATCGCATGGAATTGAAATTGTCTTTGTCCTATTGGTCTAGAGATGTCATACATAGTGATACTATTCCATAACTCCAGTAACTCATCGATAAGAGGCTCGATATATACATTCATATCTTTAACTTGGTACTTACCTAATCGAATGAACAAAAACATTACATAATTATTATGACCATTTTACTGCAATATTTATAATTAAATTTAGACGACTATATTTAAATGATAAAATACCTGGAACAATCATTGCCAACATTATGTGCTCCCTCTTTATTGACATCCATGGAGGAATGTTATTGTTGATAAAAAAAATAGGCCACACTGAGTAAACAGATCTCATCTCTCCAAATGGATTGACATCGTCCGCTGCCAATGAAAGCCTGAGATTACAAGGTTCTTCTTTAAAGTGTGGCCACTTTTCCTCTATGTCCATAAATGCTGAACCATCCGTAGGCATTCGAATAATGTCATCTCGACTTCTATTGTGTGCATGGTAATCCATAAATTGTGCCAAGCTAGTGCACTTGAATAATCGTTGCATACGTGGAATAATGGGAATATAGCGAAGAACCTTGCGAGGAACCCTTTTGTTATTTCATCTGTTCGATATCTACTGATATGACATTCAGGACATTAAGTTCAAAATTCATGTTGTTTGTGATATATAATATGATCATTGGGACAAGCATATATTGCTTGATACTCCATTCCAATATCTTTCATAACGACAGATAATTCTCGGTATGAGTGAGGTAGAATATTTGATGGTGGTAACAAAAATTCACCTATCAATCTACAACAAAAAAATATAATTTGTTATAATAAAGAATATTAATGGTACAACATGATTCACAGTTTATTATGACATATATGACATACCTTAACATACGTGACATTGTTATGTTGGATAAAACATTCATAACCTTCAAGTTCACCAACAACAATACAACGGAGAGAAGAGTTGCCTGTGAGCCTTCGTAAAGGGCCTCAAATGCCCTCTCAAGTAGAGGGACATCATGAACAACATCAAGGTCATCGTCATCATCATGATTAGTTGCGCAAGTACTAAATGAGTCATGGATCAATGTATTTGTACCATCATCTTCAATTGTGTTTTCTGGCTCATGATCGTCATCTTCCATGGGATCATTATCTTCAGCTTCGATATTCACACCTCCATGTTCGTCCACTTTGAAAACCATATTCTCGAGGTTGTGTTGATCCATATCATGTGCTCTGGGGTGCTCGACCTATATAAAATTGATAAACATAAATAAACCGTGATCATGATCTCATCATCATGTGATTTATTATGTATATAAATTTTCAAAATGATATAATGAAAAAATTACCAATGGATGATAATCATGTCCACCTTCAATGTGACCATGCAGCCTACAATATTTCTTCATTGTTTTGATTAGAAGTCTTCTAGTCTTTAACCCCTTACAAATTTTGCACGAACAATAACATTTTCCATCACCTTTTCTTTTCAAGTTAGACCACAATCTAGCAATTGTCTCCTTATTTTGTTGTTAGTTGATATTGTTTGACATGGTCTTTCTTCATAGGCAAGAAAATAGAAATTGTCATCATTGAACAAAGCATCTTATTGAATTTAGATTTTTAGTTTGCTTATGGTACATCACACAACATGGAAAACAAGAAATACTCAATAAATAACAGGATTCATTGATCTAGTATTATCACAATCTACACTTGGCCTTCAATATTTTCTCCTCCTAACACTGTTTATCCATTACCTATCAAGTACATAACTCTAAAACCCGTGGCTATTAAAATACATAAGACAACATTGCTGCATCTTATAATCATCTATTATAAAACCAAAGCACTTGGGAGTGATTCTTTTGTTTGTCACAGTCCAGGAAAATGGTGTCTACCTGGAGCCTTGAATAACTGACTAGAAAGATTTTTAATTCCTTTTCTTTTTCCTTCTGATTTTTTCATTGTCACTTCCATCCTCCGAGTCAGATGCCCTCGCCCTTTTCTTTCTTCTTGTTTTTTCATACTCATTGTCATGCTTTGAATTATTTTTCTTTCTTGGTGACTCCTTACTGCTCTCACTGTCAGTTTCACTCTCAGAATCTGAACCTAATGAACTAGAAGAATCGTCATTAGAGGTAGATTCATTTGACTCAGGAATAGACTTTTGTTGCTGCATTACAAGCCTTGGCATATTCTTCAAATACTCACGTAAATTCTCAGTGATACCACCAAGACCAATAGAAGGAAAGAAATTGATAGCAAACCGTGAATTTTTGGGATTGTCCTTTGGAGAAATTGAATCAAAAGACTCCTGCATTATTGGATCGTTCAACCTTTCATTAAGCAACAATATACCAAGCTACTCTACCAGCTCCCACAAGAGAATCTTTATAAAAATACGGGAAGAGGAAGTAGTATCTTCTTGTGTCAGATGTATATAAGCAAGACAATGCCATGGAAGAGCATTTGTGCCAAGTAAGTGGGCCAAAAACTTTGCAACATTACGCAGTTTATTTGTTTCCAGTCTGTGTATCATAGAATACCGTTGTAAAAAACACTTATCAAAAAATTCCTCATAAATTTTATTGATCATATAGAATCTTTCCCCAAGAAGACCATAATAACGAAGGTATGTTCTCTCTTGACTAGGTTCAAGCTTGATCTTTAGTAGCTTATGACCAGCTTCCTCAAAATCAACACTTGACATGATTGTCAAATAAATTGAACGTCTTAAATTGACCAAGTTTGTCTTTGTCTCATCATGTATTCTTAGTGCTTCCTCACCTTCATCATCATCATCATCATCATCATCATCATCTGAATCATCACCTAAATCATTCTCTCCTTCTGCTTCATCTGAAGAAGCATCTCCAAGGATATCTTTCTTCAGTTTTTCATAGTGTTCCACGGGGACGCGTCCCCCCTTTTCAGGTGCGTCCCCCAATCAGAAACGTCTCGGGGATGGGGATGCAACGTCCCCAGCCGTCCTGCCACCGCCACCTGACCTCGCCCTGTTTCGCGACAGGGAACGCGCAAGGGGTGCTGCCCCTTGACCCCAAGTTAGGGGCGCTACCCCCAATCCGCCGCGTCGATAGAAGGAGGGAAAATTTAACCTCCGAGTCTGATTAGGCTCCATATAACAACACAATTAGCATTGAATAAATCTTGGTATTTAGATTTAGTATTTCAAATTTATTATAGTCTCATTTGAAATGTAATTCTTAATTTCTTATACTGTAATATTGTCATACATCTTTTCAAAACTAGTTTTTCAAGTACTATATGTATATGTATAACTATATCAGCACCATCACCGCGCCACCCCCTGTCGCCGTCCCCACGTCATCCCCAAACTTAGGTCCTTGGTCCCCTCGTCCCGGAAACACGTCCCCCCATCCCCAACGCCCGTGGAACACTGGTTTTTCATAGGTTGCCTCATTCTCTAAGAAATCATGATCTGTCTTGAAAACATCCAAACCATCTTCTTGATCAAGTTCATCTTCTAGGAAAACTTCATGTGTTAACCGATCTGGATGCACAACTGGATGACCCTAGAACTTAGCTTTACGAATTGCAAAAAGGCCTTCAATTAAAAACTTACTTGTTTGCCAATTTCCCCCTCATGGAGAATACCTCTAAATCTTTCAAAAATCCCATAGAGACCTTTGGGTGAAAGGTCTTGCAACAAAGAACCACATTCTTTCATGAACCCAACAACAACCTATACACTGTCATCTGTGGGGTTCTCTAGTAAAAGGGTGAGAAGTTCCAATGCAATGATCTCATGTGCAACTTGTTGATTCACTAAATGAGCTATGAATTTGGCTGCTGCTATCAACATGTGCTTGTCATTGCATTTGTATGCCCTCTTAAGCTGCAAAATAATTCTTCACAAAAGCAGATTGCCAACTTCAGGAAATTTTGTATTTACCATAGCAACCAATGCAACAAAAACATATGTAAATCCAGGGGATGTCATTTGGGATTTCATACAAGACCTACAAAATAGACCCCTCCCATGGATGAGATTCTCTGCAAACAACTTTGGAATGATGTTCTTGATGTTAGATGCATTTACCTTGTTTACTAACCCATTGATACTCTTCTGAAGGGCATCCCATGTCATGCACTGGTATTCCACACTGCTCTTGTCTTCCACATCTTTCATCATTTGAGCTAGCTTAAATGGGGGAATGTAAACACCCCCACTTCTTCCAACACCCTTCTCAGCTTCTCTTACAAAACCTTCAACATTCCCATTTTGAGATGGAGCAGACACAACACCAGAAGTTTTCACTTCCACTGCCTCTCTGCCCCTCTTGTTTCTAGAAGCCCCTTTACCGCTTAATTCATGCTTATTTATGTACATAAACCCACCAGGAAGCATGAGTTTTTGCATATAAGCTCGCCCAAATATCTTACAGTTATTTTTCATCAAGATTCCCTCAAGAGCTGGTAGATCCTGCTTATATACTTTAATTCTGTTTTCTCAGAGGACAATCCTAAAAATCCATGCATTGCAAACAACTTTTTACACCTTTGTTGGTTGTGGTGGCATCACAGAGAGTTTACATCAATAAATGAAGAACATGCCAATGCTTTTAATGCAGCAGTAGAAGTCTATCTCTTATTCAATATCTCTAGTGAAACCCCCATGATCTTTTGTTGGAGTAGAATTTGTTATATTCTAGAAAGGATCTTGTCCTTTGTTGATGGGATATTCATCTACCTCAAGAAATAATTGTTCTTTTCTCCAACAAGAAGTGGAACTAAATGAAGATCTAGCACCATGAAATGAATCCTCAAAAGGATTACTATAGTTAGCTTTGGTAGATAATGATCTGGGTAAAATACTAATGTGGCTTTAGGAAACATTATGTACTAGCTTAGCATACTCTAACAACTTTGGTGTGGCATGCTACATCCAATTAAGTATCCATCGGTATCTCTATTGTGTTTATGGATTGGGATTCAATGTACTCTTTTTATACAGAGATTTTACTTTCAATTGAGGAGGTTTGTATGTACTTACTTGTCTTTCGATTGTATCCCTATTTCAATAATTTCTTCTATCAACAAATCATTTGTTGTAAGTTATACAAGTGGAAGCTTGAACATGCCTTCCATGCTAGCCTTGTTGATACTTTCAACACCATCTTGTGCAACAAATCTTTAGAACTCCACTATTTCATTGAAGAGTGAGTAGTAGGGACAATCTAGGACACTTACAGAGGTTTTGCAAGAGAAATAAATAGACCTAAATATTATGGCTTAATAATGTTCAATAGGTAAATAGATAAGAAACTCTCAATATCAAAATGACTTTCTCAATTGTCTTTACTAGAAATGGATAGATCTGCTAATAATGGCTTTATGACTGTATGTCAACTTTAGACTCAATCCAAGAAGAGCTAGAACTAATATGCGATATCTATATTTATGATCTCTATAATATAACAATCCCATAATTATGTTTCCACACATCTATACCACAACACAAACATCATGCTAGTGTTCAGCCATAGCAATTGATATCCTAATTATAGAATGTGAAATATGCACATAACTATGAATAAAGATTAAGAAAAACTAAGAAAGATGCTTATTGCAAACATAAATGACTAATGGACAAGAATTGAATTCATTGTAGATAGTTTTGAATATCAAATTCACTTATTTGTGTGCATTTAGTAACTCATGTACTTGTGGCCAACCATTTATCTCTTTCATAAATTAAACACTTATTAATAACATTAAATGGCTGAGAAATTATGTTTTAGTTGAAATTGAAAATAAAATATTTTATTTTAGGACAACTCACACTATTCCCTATCATATTTTAGACTCTCGGTTTTGTTAGTAGTGGTTTGATGTCTTTGGAGCCGATCATTGCATTTCTTTAGTTACGTTTTCCAACGTACTCCTAGCCTGTGCCAAAATGAGAGCTTTGGAACAGGGTATGGACATCCATCAAAGCATAAAAGATAGAGGAATTTTGTCAGATGTAGTTGCAACTGCTCTGTTAGAATGTATGCAAAATGTGGAAGCATAGACAAGGCACAGGAACTGTTTGATGGATTGCCTCAAAGAAATGTGGTTTCCTAGACTAAAATGATTGCCGGATATGCAAAAAATGGATTTATTGAGAAGGCTTTATAAACTTTCAAGCAAATGCAATCGGTAGGTGTAAAGCCAAATTCCATGACCATTGCTACTATCATCCCTGCATGTGCCAAAATGGGAGATTTGGAACAGGGTATGGACATTCATCGAAGCATAAAGGATAGAGGAATTTTGTCAGATGTTGTAGTTGCAACTTCCCTGGTAGACATGTATGCAAAATGTGGAAGCATAGACAAGGCACGTGAACTGTTTGATAGAATGCCTGAAAGAAATGTTGTCTCATGGACTGCAACGATTGCTGGATATGCACAAAATGGATTTGTTGAAAAGCTTTAGACACTTTCAAGCAAATGAAATTGGAAGGCATAAAGCCAAATTCTACAACCTTTGCCAGCATCCTCCCTGCCTGTGCAAAAATGGGAGCTTTGGAACAGGGTATGGACATCCATCAAAGCATAACAGATAGAGGAATTTTGTTAGGTGTTGTACTTGCAAATGCCCTGCTTGACATGAATGCAAAATGTGGAAACATGGACAAGGCTCATGAATTGTTTGATACGATGCCGCAAAGATATGTGATCTCATGTGAACAATCAACATGCACGTATACAGGAGGAAGGGACTACTGCTACAAAATTGAACACTCACTCCTCAATCACAGTTCTATGGTTTTATGAGATTAAACTAGGGCAATTAACCACCACATGTATATTTTTTGCAACATGAAATTAAAAACTAGGGCAATTTGAATCTACCTCCTGCGTGGGATTGCAATCAATGCCACAAATGCCTTCAAAGCAGGTTTGATGTTCTTGGGGGCTGAAGTAGCCATGGACGCCTACGCGGGATTGCAATTCACAAATGAATTTCCCTCTTTTTTTTTTTTAAGTAATGGTCATTGTCATCGGAATTATGATGAACTCGAGCACATTTTTGAAAAAAAGAAAATTCTCATTGCTAATGCCTTCTTCGTCGAAACCAAATGGGAAATTGCCATCAAAATTATGACAAATGCAGGCATTTTTTCAAAAAAAAATCAAATTTGGCCACAATATACCTTCTCCGTCAGAAACCTCAGTCGTAAATCTAGTCCAAATGTATTAGTGAGGATAGATAAATCCAACATTTAATAATTTTTGTAGTTCCTCTTTAACTATCTCCCTTAATGCAAGATTAATTATTCTATGTGGTTGTCTAAGTGGTTTACAGTCCTCTTTGATATAAATGTGGTGGGTACAAACTGTAGAATCAATTCCATGCATGTCTTTGTAATCCCACGCAAAAGCGTGTTGATGACATTTAAGCAATTCAACCAGTGTTATCCTTTGAGTCTATGTGAGTTGATTGTTGATATTCAAATATTTATCTGGATCAACTTCCACTTTGATAGTAAGATCAACCTAAGATGCCTTAGAAAGATGAGAAGTGCAGACTTCCTACAACAACAAGGTATGCAATATATCAGTGGCTGTAGGAAAATTCGATGCTATAATATTTGATGTTAACTCCTACGACTGTTGCTCCTGTTTAAACTGATTTGCTAGAATTTTAGAGAGGATTGAATCATCATCCTGGAGTCATATAATTGATTCTCTATTAATCATCATAAGATGATTAACAAAGTTGACTTCCTCCTCAAATTCTTCTCCCACATTAGGCCAAAAAACTTGTTCTTGATAAAGTTGGGGCTGAGCAGGAGAATACAGAGCTATAGTTTTAGTAGTATTTCCATCAGAAATAGTCATGTCCCCTGACCGACATCCAATATATGCATTGGTTGCAGCAAGCCAAGGTCTCCCTAAAACAACCAGATATCCCCCCAATGTAGCTTTAGGAGACAGGATCATAAAATCTGCAAGATATTCCCAAGAGTAGGCACTCCAAATTTGATGAAATCTGGAGCGACCCATATGTCATCACCAACTGCAAGGAAGCCAATCCAGGCTTAATGGTGAGGCCCTTCCTATTGCAGTCAACGACATCCACCTCAAGGCTTGTGCTTGAAGTGATTTTGGCCCTTGTAAATATTAGTCTACTTCCAGCTTTACAAGAAGTGCACGAGCACAACTCATTCTTCCCTAGAATGGCAGGGAATTTTTATTTTTGGTAGGTTGCAGGGGCAAAGGTTATCTTCATCTTTTCAGTCTTGACTATGTACCCACTAGATTTTCTCAGGCTACTAATCTTGTTCCAAGTAAACTTTCCATCCCCTCTAAGTTGCCACAAATGTTGACCATTTTTTGCGTCAACCTTAGCCATGCAAACAACTAATCTGAGAAATCATCTACTAGCTAAAAAACCATGTGAATCCCCAAGCTTAAAACCTAAACCCTTAAGGTATTTTTCCCTTAGTCATTTTTTCACCTTGTTCTTTTTTGACATTGACCGATCTGGGCAATTATTTCACTTAAAAAATACTAGCAGAAGGGTCCCTTTTCCATCTAGGGGCCGACCCCTTCTTAGCCGCTACCGGTTGGCAGGGTTTATATTGTTATCATTGTTTCATGGTGGTTGGGACTTACCTTTTGGTTCCCCCCTATGATATTGCGATAATCGCTTGTTGTTTGGCCATTTCACGATGATCTGGGCTCATGGTGGAGTCCATCTTGTGAAACAGCGATATAGGCCGCGACAATGATGTTAAGTTAATTCTTTATCGTTGTTTTGTGATAGTCTTCAAAGAAAGTGGGGCCCTCTTCATGATATGGTGATATGGGTCGTGGTGGGACTACCAGTCTAGGAAGTCATTTCACTTAAACTACGGGCAGAAGGGTCCCCTTTCCATCCAAGGGCCGACCTCTTCTTACCCGCTACTGACTGGCAGTGTTTAAATTGTTATTGTTGTTTCATGGTGGTTGGGACTTACCTTTTGGTCCCCCCGCATGATATTGCAATAATCGCTTGTTGTTTCATTTTTTCACGACAATCTGGGCTCATGGTTGAGTCCATCTTGGGAAACAACAATATGGGCCATGACAATGATGTTAAGTTAATTCTTTATTGTTGTTTCACATCAGTCTTCAAAGAAAGTGGGGCCCTCTTCACGATATAGTGATATGGGCCGTGGCGGGATTACATAAAATGTTTTCATCATTTTGTGGTGAATTAAGTTATTCGCAAGATCCATCTCGTGAAACTATGAAGCAGTATGAAGGAAGAGTGTTTTTCGTGGTTTCACAATGGTCAAGGCTAACCGCCCTATCAAGGTTGTGAAACTGCGATGGCCACCAGTATAGAAAGTGAATATGGATATCACAGGGTTGCAGCGGTTATGGGTAATTGTCGCTTGACCCATGCGATATAGTGATAAATGTTAGTTGAGAGGAAGGTTTTCAGTATTTTGCAACAGTTGAAGCAAAGAGGTATCTCCACCTTGTGAAACAACGATAAGGCTCGTGGGCCCAGTTGGTTTAACTATTAATCTTGGTCGTCCAATTTCACTTAAGGGGGAGATCAATGGGCCTATTTTAAACTCTTTTATGGCCCCTTTTGGGAGCCTCATGGAAATATCAATAGTCCATCCGTGCACGATCAAGAGGATCCACTGGCTCAATTTCAAACTGGAGGTGGACGTTAAAATTTCAAACAACTGTGCATAGTGGTTGTCAACTTGATGATTCGAAAATCAGTTTCTGACCCCTCGGTGAACCAAATCAGATCCAATCCATTTCCAACCACTTTCAAGATATCGTCATTACTCCACCTTGCTCCTACAAATGCATCTTTTCGACCGCCCAAGCTCATTTATTATAGACAGAAGACTTATGGTTCTAACAGAAGATAATCAGGCGCCATCCCAATGCAAGTGCTCCCTCAATTTCAGATATTGTTGCTTATTCTCAATCCAACCAAAGATCTTCAAGCACGCAACCATCAGATTAGTCCTTTTTTATATAATCTTCCTATTTTTGTAACCTAACCCTAGTTGGTTAGGGTTTCTAACCCAATGTTCTATCTGAGATATTCCAGATCTATAATGGCAATTTTGTAACCTTCTTTGAAGGATCTTCTCCTTTTTTCTCTTACAGAATTATACTTTTTATGTGACTGTAAATTGCCTTGCCTTTATATCAATAAAATTATCTATTTTGCCTCTCTTTCAGTTCAAATATTATGTGTAATGCATATTACCTCTTATTTGAATGCATCTTTTTTTGGATTCTTAGCTTATGTGATTGTGTTAATCCCCCTTGTAGGTGTCTATGAATTATTTTAATTTCTCTCTTTATCTTCCAAGATTCTAGCCTTTGCATATTCTTAAGGAGCTGATTAGGGGGAAATTATGCATATCCTTGGGTAGTTTTCATTGATATCTTGTGTAGTTATGGCCAGGGAAGATCAGTTTTCAATCTAGGTGCATCACCTCTTTTCCCTTTCAACATTCCTTCTCCCCTTTTCCCCTGCAAGCTGTTAAGATTGGTTTAGAATAGGTTTTATAAATGTTGGGTTAGTCCAACACTGCACTCTAACTGATAAGGAAGTCAGCCTTCTCCGGAGATTCAACCTCACATAGCGCAAGGTCCGACACTTGGAGGTTGTTTCCATGTTTCACAAGGTGTTGAGCACAATTGTTCAACAAGGGTGCAAAATTTTGTGACAACAACTTCACCATAGTGTGAATAGGACTCAACTAAGTAGACTAAAAGAAAACTAGTTAGTTAAAACACTTTTCATGCTAATTGCCTCCCTTTAGAGAAACTTAGGGAGTAAGATAATCACATAAAATACGAGTCCTGATAACATGGTTTGATAAGGTACTCATGTACAAATAAAAATATCTTATAAATAGAGAAAATGAGAAAACCCTATGAAAACAAAAATCCCCTCTAAAAGAGAGAAAAAGAAGGATAAAATCTTGTACAAAGATTTCCATGTGAAGATGATCATGATGATGAACTCCTGAAGCATGTCAAGAACTGTAAACTCTACTGAAAGATGAGCAAGTGTATGCTAGAATCAACAAACCTCCAAAGTTGTAGATCAAGAGATACAACTATGATCAAAGAACACACATGAAAACGCATGAGTGTCACACAATACACTACTTAGAAGTGCTTTTTGTTCAACAAGGATGATCAAAGAACACAAATAACAAAGCATGAGTGTCACATAGTACAGTACTTAGAAGTGCTTGGTGTTCATGAATCTCACAAAATGATCCATTAAAAGAATCCCCCATATGAGAGATACAAAAGAGTAGGTCTATGTGACCCCTGCAAATATTTGAAGTACATAAAGCTCCACAAGGTTCCTCCACTGCTCCACTGAAAAAGAAAGCATTAGGAATACAAATGTCATGATTCCCCACGTAATGCTGATGAGGAAGTGATGATGGAAAACCACCTGAAATTGGGCACAATATGTGCACAAAAATGAGACCCAATATTAGATCTACTAGTCCCTCCATAAGGAACACAATTTCAATTTTGTGGCACTTTATATGAGTGCATTTACATAATTATATTGTAGAGAATGAGTTCTTACATGTTTTCTGTCATGAGGTGGACAATAAAGACACATACAAGGTACCTTTCAAACCTCAACAAATTGACAAAAACCACCATAATTCAAAAACATATACCCCCCTAAAAGTATACAATGATATGGCACTTTATTTTAGTACATTTACAAAATAGAAAATTTGGGATCGTGTAGGGTCTCCTCTGAGAATTTTTTTAACAAAAACTCCATATATTATTCTACAAAATAAGCTAGACCATTAGATAGAGGATGAAAAAATAAGCACAATGAAAAAAAATCACTAAAAAAGCCCTCTGTGTGACCAAGATATAACCTCCTAAAGTTCAGGAAAAAACAAAATAGCTCAACAGAAACAGGGTGCAATCTAGGGGCTAAAACGATGATGTCAGCATGTTGACATGGCATGACTGGACAATGACTAGGCGTTGGAGACTAATTGGGCACATAGGTGGCAGTTGAATATGCAAAAATATAATATTCTATTGGAATATTCTTTGTAGGAAAAATATTTGAAAAATTATAAAAACCTGCAAAGCAAGTACTACAAGTATTGTGCAATAACCTGCACAAGTATACATACCTATGAGGGTACCCACAAATGATTTTTTAACCTTTTTTTGCATTTCTTTTGTTGAAAAAAGAATTTGCAACCTAAAAATATAAGACTTGAGTGATAAAATAAAAAAATATTTCACACAAACCTAGATGGTAATATGATGGTATGATTGTATGGATTTTTGTACGACCCAACCAAGGATGGGCCAAAAAAAGCCAAAAAATTTCCAATCATCAAAATATGAAGTATTATTTATGAATCTTCATTTCTCAACCTCTCTGAATACAATAGTGGCATTAGTTTTACCCTAGCAAGCACCATTTGTTTTTGTATACCCATGAACCTCTCAAAATCAAACCTAAAAGGGAGAGATTTTGCAAGTTTTCTCTGATACCATGTTGGAAACAACCAAGATCTCTTGCAAAAATCAAATACTCTCCACAAAATAGCAAGATACAAAATGAGAAATATCATAAATAAAATTGTCACATTGTCACTCTTAACCAAATGTACAAGAGAAGTGCCTTGAATATAAAGACAAGGGTGTGAGTGAGAAAGTTAGGAGTAAAACTATAACAACCTCTACAAGTATGCAACAAGTATAGAACTCTATGGAAGTGTTGGAACACTTGGTGAGTGATAAGTCGATGCTTTGACATGTTTTTATCATGACTCTTAGGGTTTTTTGGTATCTTTTGGGTTGCATTGTGATAATTAAAGTATTGTGAATTGACTATATGTAATCCATGTTTTAAAACTGAACTTAAGAAATCATGTTTGAACTTTGTTTGTTAATTCCTATAGCCATGCCAATTTATTCCTGCAGCCAAATGATTTGTCCCTGTGATATGCGGATTATTTAGGATAATGTCATATGTGAGTTAATGAATGTATTAATTGAGTAAGATACATATGCATGTCCTTGTATGTTGTTTTTGTTTTAGTGCAAATAATAATTGATGCTGTGGTGGATGATTTTCTTTTGCGCCTAAGGACTGGAGAATCACGTTCAAATAACTGGAGGTCAAACTGAATGGGATTCGAGCAAGCGCAATGTATGGCATAATCGGAGTAGTTATACTTCACCATGGGAGTTTTAACTCTGGTGCATATTGAATTCGCAAAATATCGCATTGGCGTGCAAAGACTGTGGTTCGGTTTTAGATCCACGGTTCCTGCAACCAAGCTCTCAGTTATCTCCTTCATCTGACAATTATCCGCCTCTTCTTTTGGGCGTAACTTGATTTGTCCATTGTAGTTGATCTTTTCTTTATAATAAGCTCTTCCTTCTTTCTTAGGGAAAGACAAGATGAAAAGGAATTAAGCAGAGTTTTGTCAAGCATTCTGAATTTTTCTCTTTTAGAATATATAATCATTTTCAGGAAGAAATGAATAAGAATATGTTGTTCTGATCTATTAATAGTACTTTGTTGGGAGTTTGATATCACTCATCCAAAGGGGCCCACTTGGTGAGTGATCCTATGTTTATGATCATTAAAGTTAGTTTTTACTTAGTTGCAGTAGAAGTTCATGACTGGATTGTTCCTGCAGCCACTAGAAATAGATCCGTTCACTGTTCCTGCAGCCAAGACAGAACTGTGTGATTTCTGTTATTTTCATTAGATCATTTCAGCAGTGTTTTGTGAAGCTTTCAAGTATCCTTTTATGATTTCAATTCCTTCCTTTCCTTCCTGCATAATGTTAGTTACTGCAGTAATGTAGAATAATCATTTAAGGAGCTTAGTGCATATATATTGCAGACCCATTTCAAGTTTTATGTTCCTGAATTGATAACTAAATGAACACAAGCCATGAAAATAGTAAACTCTACCATATGAATGTCCAAACTTTGGATTGAGATTTCAATTAGAGGTATTATTATAATTATAATTGGGGTAGACATTTTTGGCGCCATTGCCGGGGATGGTGTCAAGCTAAGAACCTTTTATGATTATTTTAGTTTCTAGTTAATTGTTTGAAATTTCATGAATCTGCATGCATAATAGAAGAAGAGATGCTAGAGGTAGATTTCTGCCCACTCATACTACTCATGCAGAAGATAATTTCCCAGATATAAACCCTTTTGTTGAACTGTATCAAGTCCCACAAAATTTGAATCACCCCGAGTCTGAATTTCCGAAGGTAGTCTTCAGTTCCTTTTTGGTCCACAAGAAGAAGAATTTCCTATAAAAACAACCCCCACAAGTCCAATGCAAGGGAACCCACCTCCTATTGGGAATAATCCACCACCACCACCTGGTCCAACATTTGAGTTTCCCATCTCTGACCAACATGATAATGCTAACCTCAAGAACATTCCAGCATCTTCACTTCCTAAATTATATGGGTTGGTGATAGAGGATCCGGATACATTTCTGTTTGAGTTTGATGTTCTCTGTAGGAGTTTTGACTATACTATAGATTCCCATAGACTAAAAAAATTTCCAGCCACTTTGAAGGAGTCATCCTTGAGATGGTTTATGAGCATGGGTAGTAGCACAATCAACACATGGGATGAGATGAAATGGTTGTTTCTTGCAAAATACAAATATTATTGTAGAGGCACTGATCGCCATGGGGATGATATCTTTAGAATGACACAAACTGAAGATGAGAGCCTTGAGGATTATCTAGAAAGGTTTTTATTTAGTGTCAAGAAATCCAAGCATAGTACTCTGAATGAAGATTCCCTCAAATTGATATTCTTGAGGGGTATCAGTGATGAATGCACCGATTCCTTAGATCTCATGGGAGGAGGTGACATTACACAATCTACTTGGGCTGAAATAGGACAAATTTGCAAGAAGTATTCCAGATCTACTTCTAAGAAGAATAGGAGATTTAAGCTAGGGGCACCATCATCAGCATCTGGAACTGGAGTTTCTAGATTGGAACTTAGCCATCTGTTAAAATATTTCAAGGAGGACATTATAAATAATATGGCTACTCAGCTAGATACATTAGTAGCTAAGAAGAAGCATGAGGAAGCTGATGCATTTCTTGCAGAATTTTGTCCTCATTGTAAGTAGTGGAAGAAAGATTGCAGATGTAAGATGGTAGCAAATGTTAAAGTACCTGATTTCAAACCAATTCAAGGTGAGGATGAACAAGTCTTCTATGTTGCTCAAAGAAGACCAAATTTTCAAAGACAAGGTATGCCACCTGATCCACTTTCCTTTTCTGGTTATAGTGGTAATTCTTATGCACCAAATGACCAATGGCAACCACAGTATTCTCAAAATTTTGGTAACTATCCACATTGGTATGGATCACAAGGCCAAGGACATCAATTTTCTAATCAAATCCCCCAGTGGCAGCAGCCACAGGGAAATTGGTATCCACCTCAAGGTTTAGGGAACCAATTTCAAGGGAATTGGCAACCTACCTCTCAATGGAGGGGAAACCCATCATGGTCATCCCAATCTTATAGATATCAGCCCCCTGCTCAGTAGCCACAACCTCCTACTTTAATGCCTCCTCCTGCAGCTACAGCCGCACCTCCTAAGCCAACACAACTGCCTACTCAATCATTGCCTAATCCAAATATCAAATCTCAGCAACAACAACAAGCTTATTCAGCTGATGCTAATCAATACCTAACCTATTCTTTATCACTAGATGATATTCACCTTCGATCTGGGACTACTCTACCTAATCCCTCTCATTCGGTTATTACTGAGGTACAAGAAGAATAGCCAATCTCTAATCCTATGGATGTAATACCTCAGAATCAAATATTACCACCATTTCCCCATAGATTGAAAGACAAAGAAGTTTCCACTGAACAACAACAAAGCTTTGATATTCTTGATCAACTGAAGCACATTTGTGATAAAATTCCATTGTTGCAAGCAATAAAGGATGTCCCAATATATGGTAAGGCATTAAGAGAAGCATGCCTAAAGAAACTTGGCAGAAAGAAAAAGGATCCACAAACAGTCCATGTTATGGGTCAATTGGCTGATATTATGTTAGGAAAAATTGCTATTCCAAAGTATTCTGATCCAGGTAGTCTTGTTGTGAGTATAGTCATTAATGGCAGTCAAATAAAAAATGTTTTAGTTGATCTAGGGGCAGCCATTAATGTAATGACAAGGGAAGTAATGAAACATCTAGAGATAGATAGTTTAAGGGCTACACCCATAGTTCTCCAACTTGTTGATGACTCTGCAATAAGACCTGATGGTATCATAGAAGATATAGTAGTTATTCTAGATTCTTGGGAATATCCTGCAGACTTTATGATTTTATCTCCAAAAGCAACATTGGGGGGGTATCCAGTCATTTTGGGAAGACCATGGCTTGCCACAGCTGATGCATATATTGGGTGTAGATCAGGAGACATGACTATTTCAGATGGCAGTTCCACAAAAGCATTAGCCTTGTATTCCCCAACACAACCTCAGCTTGAGCAGCAACAGACTATTTGGCCTATTTTGGGAGAGGAATCTGAAGAAATTGACTCTATTAATCACCTTATGATGATTAATCGAGTGCCACACATGCAGTTATATGATGAAGAATCAATTATTTATAAGGTTCTGATAAATGAGTTAATAGAAGACCAAGAATTGCAGGAATTGGTTCTGAATATTGCAGGTTTGGACTTTCCTGCAGCCACTAATATCTTGCATACCTTGTTGCTGTAGGAATTGTTTTATTCTCATTTTTCTGATACAAATCAGATTGATCTTACTATCAAGATAGAGGTGGAATTGAATAAATATTTAAACATCAATAAGAATATAGCAGACACTCAAAAGGATAGCCTAGTAGACTTGCTGAAACTCCATAGAAATGCTTTTGCATGGGATTACAAGGATATGAATGGAATAGATCCAGCAATTTGTACTCATCGCATTTACATAAAGGATGAGTGTTGCCCCCTCAGACAACCTCAAAGAAGAGTCAACCCTGCCTTGAAGGAGATAGTTAAAGAAGAATTGCAAAAATTGTTGAAAGCTGGGTTTATCTATCCTATCTCTGACAGTCAATGGGTATCACCTTTGGTGATAGTTCCTAAAAAGGGAGGCAAATGGAGAGTATGTGTTGATTATAGGGCCTTGAACTTAGCCACAAGGAAGGATCATTTTCCACTACCATTTGTGGATCATGTATTAGATTCTCTTGCTGGTAAGAGATATTTTTCATTCCTAGATGGATTTAGTGGCTATAATCAGATACAAATAGCTCCTGAGGATCAGGAGAAAACAACATTTACTTGTCCATGGGGCACTTATGCATATTATGTTCTTCCTTTTGGGTTGTGTAATGCTTCAGCCACTTTTCAAAGGGCAGTGATCAGTATTTTTTTTTATATTTCTCATGATATTATGGAAATTTACATGGATGACTTTACAACTTATGGGTCTGAATTTGATCAAGCATTAGGTAATTTGAAGAAAGTTTTGTAGAGGTGTGAAGACTACAAGTTGTCTCTAAACAGTGAGAAGTGTTTCATTATGATTGAAGAAGGAATAGTCCTTGGTCATCATATATATGTACAAGGTATACAAGTGGATCCAACAAAGATTGAGGCTATTCAGCATATTAATGACCCTGTGAAGCAAAAAGATGTGAGAAGTTTTCTTGGACATGCTGGATACTACATAAGGTTTATCAAAGATTTCAGCAAAATTGCAAGTCCCTTATATTCACTGATTACTAAAGATGCAGAATTTAAATGGACCTCAGCATGCAATGAAGCTTTTTTAAAGCTTAAGCATGCTTTGACTCAAGCACCAATTCTAAAAGGACCTAATTGGTCTCTACCATTTCAAATCCATACTGATGCATCTGATTATGCTGTAGGAGCAGTGCTGGGACAAAAAGTTGACAATTTGGAAAATGCAATATATTATATCAGCAAGAATTTGCAGGGACCTGGATTGAATTATACAGTTACTGAAAAGGAAATGCTAGCTGTCATATATGCCCTTAACAAGTTTAGACACTATATTATAGGGTATCCCATATTTGTTCATACAGATCATACTGCAATTAGATATCTCATGAATAAGCCATCAATCACCGGTAGACTGGCTCGTTGGTTATTGTTGATGCAGGAATTTGATATCACAATTGTTGATAAGCCAGGGAAGTCTAATGTTGTTGCAGATTATCTTTCACGTCTTCAATTGCAGGAAGATTCTACAATGATAGATGACACTTTTTCAGATGAGCATTTGTTTCTCATACAGGCTCATACTCCATGGTATGCTGATATTGCCAACTATTTAGCTGCAGCTAAGATGCCAATTTCTTTTTCTCCTAAGGAAAGAAGGTTGCTAGTTGAAAAAAGTTTTAACTTTTCATGGATTGTTGATTGTCTATTTTATACTGGACTTGACCAAGTCATGCGAAGATATGTCAGAGAAGATGAAACATATGACATCCTGCATGCATGTCATGATGAGCCATGTGGAGGTCATTTCCCTACCAAAAGGATAGCATTGAAAATACTCAATACCAAATACTATTGGCCTACATTACACAAAGATGCAGCTCAGTACACAAGGAAATGTGATAGATGTCAGTGAATGGGCAGGCCTACAAAGTCTGATGAGATGCCACTATATCCTCAAATATCTGTTACACCATTTGACAAGTGGGGATTAGATTTTGTTGGCCCCATTGATCCACCTTCTCATGGCAAATCTTATATCTTGGTATGTACAGACTATGTGACAAAATGGGTAGAAGCTAGAGCTATGCAACATGCAAGAGATAATAAGGTGGTTGAGTTTCTCTATGAAGAAATATTTACAAGGTATGGAGTACTAAGGGAAATTGTCTCGGATCAGGGACCTCGATTTACATCAACATTGATAAAAGCTTTGGTCAATGAATATAATTTAAGACATAGGAAATCTAATCCATATCATCCACAGTCTAATGGACAAGTAGAAGTTACCAATAGAGAGCTTGAGGCTATTCTTACAAAAATAGTGTCTATCCACAAGAAATATTGGTCTCATCGACTTTCAGAGGCAATTTGGGCATATAGAACAACATGAAAAACACTAATTGGATTCACACCTTTTGAGATGGTTTATGGAAAAACAACAATGATGCCTATTGAATTTGAGCATAAAACCTTGAAAATGGCTCTACAACTGAATATGACATTGTCTGAAGCACAGAAGGAACACATTCAATAGTTAAATGCTCTTGATGAATGGAGGAAGATAGTTGTTCAACAGACATAATTGATTCAAAACCAAAGAGCAAGATGGCATGATAAATATATCAGAGAAAAGAAATTCAAAGTTGGTGATTGGGCACTCCTATATGATTTCAGATATAAGGATGCTATGGGAAAACTCCAAACAAGGTGGTTAGGTCCTTATGAGGTAGAAGAAGTATTTCAGAATGGAGCAGTCCATTTGTCCACAAGAGATCCTGTTTGATTTAAACTCTTAGTGAATGGACACCGACTACGACTTTATCACAAGCCAGCTACTAGAGAAGAGTTCCTACAATAGTTTGCTCCCCAAAATGAAATAAAAGTTCCTGCAGCAAATGGCAAGGTTCCTGCAGCAACTGCCAATGATTCGATATCAGTTCATGAGCTTCCTGTTGCACTTGAGCATTTTGATAAAGGTGATGTTCCTGCAGCCTCTGCAGTGAACTTATTCACCATATCATAATAAAATATTTCCATGGGGATATTGTTCTCCGTACATAAAGTTCCACCCACTACATTCCATTCCATTTTCTTACCTGTCACTTCATTTCATTTCGCCATCATTTTCACCCAATTGTAGGTACGTGTATATTGTACTTTATTTTAATTATGCATTTATTAGTTCATTATGACTTTTATCCTGTTTAAATCCGCTCCAAACCCGAAATCTTGTTAGCCTGTGTGGACACGTGCTAGGTTAAGTTGGGGGGGTACTTTATGGTCCTTTTTCCAATAAGATTTATTATCATTTTTTTGATATCCCAAATTGATTTCACGCAAGTGAATAATAAGGTCTGCCGCCAAAATTAAGATATGTAGATTTTAGTTTTTTGTGAAACTGTCAAACATTTTGGTGAAGCTGCGGAAGTATCAGAGTAAAAGATGGGTGGTGATCTAATTTGCCATGAGCCAACGATCCATGAAGGGTTGTTGCAGGATGTTGTCTGTGAGCATTATTTCCAAAACCACGACTGGTTGGATTATTTCTTGAAAATCAGGGATTTCAATGACAAAATAGCTGCGGAATTTATGCATTCCTTTGATGAAGGAGAAGCTATAGTCAAAGGGTTAAGGGTAATTTCTATGGAGCAGCGAATTGTAGAGGTCACAAGGTTGCTGTAGGAAGGAGATCTCTTTCCAGAATCAAAAGACGCAAGGAGTGTCAGGGCAGAGTTCACAATTTCCACTGACAGGCCCTTAATGGTGGATAGACAAGGGACTAGAAGGGTTTCTTTACCAGCACATTAGCCTCAAGTAGCTCTGTATATTATGAAATATATTACATGTGAAGGACGGTATTCAAATCTGCATTCACCACATTTTAAGTTACTTAGTCATCTGCGTCATGGCCGACGAGTTAATGTCCCAAATTTCTTGTATCATCTCATTTTTATAATTGCTAAGGAGACTAGAAAATATGGAAATCACTCTGTTAGCCATCATGGACTGGTTAAGTTGCTTGTACAGTGGTCCCTAAGAGACGTTTCACAAATGGAATGGGGTGTGTCTGAGGATATTCTGTAATTTAGGGTTGATGAAGCCCCTATTGCGAATAATCCGCCGACTCAAGAAGAGATTGTTGCAGAAGATCTTTCTGGTGAAGATGAGGGTTTGCTGGTTGCTGAAGGAGCTACAATTATTATGGAAGGAAATATTGAAGCAGAGTCAATCGAAGAACGACCCTCTACTTCCCTTCAAAGAGATTCACCTGTTTTGCAATGGGAAGGAAAAGAATTGGAAAATGATGAATCAGATGAAGAATTTGTTATCCATCCACAGGAAACTCATATTCCTCCTGCAGCCAAGAGGCGTCGAACAAAAACAAAAACTCCTGCATCTATTTCAAAAGTGTATGTAAGAAGAACAAGAAGAAGGACATAGAAGAATCAACCTATGAGTAATCTAGCAGAGGTTATTGCAGTAGAAACATTGGAAGAAGAAGATGATGTAGAGAAAGAAATGCAAGAAAACCCTGTGGAAGAGGAAATTCAAGAAAACCCTGTGGAAGAGGAAATTCAAGAAGACCCTGCAGAAGAAGAAATTCAAGAAGAAGTTTTAATGGATAAGCTAGCAAATCTTGCTTCAATGGCATTGCAATGTGAGGAGACTATTGATGATGTTCTACAACAACCTTAAGAAAATGTGGGAGATATGTCAACTCAGAATGAGGAGTTTATTGAAGAAATCCCATGGTCTAAGGTAGGACCTATTAGACCTCCTTCATCCCTAACTAGTTTATCAATTGCTTTTACATTTTTTAGGCAATGGGAAATAGAGAAGGATAGGTTGCAAGGGATAATTAATAAGCAGAAAAAAGAGATTGAAAAGAAAGATAATAGAATTAAGGAATTAGAAGCTAAGGTAGAAGAGGTTTCTGGTATGGTTCCTGAGATGATGCAGTGTAGGGCACCCCCAAGAATTTATGCAGTACATTTGAAAGAGCGGTATTTGAATTTCAGAGTAAACCACATTGTTAGGGACCTTAATCCATCCTTGGAAACACCTGAGGAATTCTATCATTCTTATCAAACCTCCCCACATGCTGTAAGGAATTTGTTATGTGAATTATATTTACATAACTATGTTGTAACCCAAGATAGAGAATGGAATCCTTTATTGTATATTGGGGATATCCATCTCAAAGCTTTAATGTCATGGATCCAAAATGAGATGGTCATAGGACCACAAGCCAGGGAGTTTGAAAAATTGGAACTTGACTCTCCATTGCCATTGAGGAGGGAATCAGAAGCACTCAAGGTTATGTATTATGATTGGCAAAAGTTGCTAATAAGAGATGATATTAGCAAGATAGTACTTCCAATGAGAGAGGAAGTCTATCAAGCGTATGAACATTTGGTTCAGACCCATAGGACAACTGCACTAGAAGGGCTAACTCAAAGCTGGAATCATCTGCCAGATCATCTAAAACTTGGAGAACCTTACTCATTACAGAATTTTCATGCAGCCATACAAAGAGCCTCCAAATACATATAGCTAGGCAGGGAGAAATCCAATAACTAGTTACCATTAATCTTTCAACCTTCATGTGGCCACTTTTGGCATGCCAACCAATAGAACAGAATTATGATGCAATTGTAGAGGAAACAGCTAGATGGTCTAGGTTGGAGAAAATGAAGGGATTTTATTGGAATTTGCCTTCCAAGGGAACTGAACAAGACATTGTTGGTGATTTCAGAGTTTCAACAAAAATCAAAAATTTTCCTTTTGTTGCAGGAGCAGCAAACCCTTAAAGTTGGGGGGCATGATAAGTCGATGCTTTGACATGTTTTTATCATGACTCTTAGGGTTTTTTGGTATCTTTTGGGTTGCATTGTGATAAGTAAAGTATTGTGAATTGACTATATGTAATCCATGTTTTAAAACTGAACTTAAGAAATCATGTTTGAACTTTGTCTATTAATTCCTGCAGCCATACCAATGTATTCTTGCAGCCAAATGATTTTTCCCTGTGATATGTGGATTATTTAGGATAATGTCATATGTGAGTTAATGAATGTATTAATTAAGTAAGATACATATGCATGTCCTTGAATGTTGTTTTTGTTTTAGTGCAGATAATAATTGATGTTGTGGTGGATGATTTTCTTTCACACCTAAGGACTGGAGAATCACGTTCAGATAACTGGAGGTCAAACTGAAGGGGATTAAAGCAAGCGCAATGTATGGCATAATCAGAGCAGTTATACTTCACCATGGGAGTTTTAACTCTGGTGCATATTGAATTCGCAAAATATCGCATTGGCGTGCAAAGACTATGGTTCGGTTTCAAATCCACGGTTCCTGCAACCTGGTGCATATTGAATTCGCAAAATATCGCATTGGCGTGCAAAGACTATGGTTCGGTTTCAAATCCACAGTTCCTGCAACCAAGCTCTCAGTTATCTCCTTCATCTGACAATTATCCACCTCTTCTTTTGGGTGTAACTTGATTTGTCCATTGTAGTTGATCTTTTCTTTATAATAAGCTCTTCCTTCTTTCTTAGGGAAAGACAAGATGAAAAGGAATTAAGCAGAGTTTTGTCAAGCATTCTGAATTTTTCTCTTTTAGAATATGTAATCATTTTCAGGAAGAAATGAATAAGAATATGTTGTTTTGATCTGTTAATAGTACTTTGCTGGGAGTTTGATATCACTCATCCAAGGGGGCCCACTTGGTGAGTGATCCTGTGTTTATGATCATTGAAGTTAGTTTTTACTTAGTTGCAGTAGAAGTTCATGATTGGATTGTTCCTGCAGCCACTAGAAATAGATTCGTTCACTGTTCCTGCAGCCAAGACAGAACGGTGTGATTTCTGTTATTTTCATTAGATCATTTCAGCAGTGTTTTGTGAAGCTTTCAAGTAGCCTTTCATGATTTCAATTCCTGTCTTTCCTTCCTGCATAATGTTAGTTACTGCAGTATTGCAGAATAATCATTTAAGGAGCTTAGTGCATATATATTGCAGACCCATTTCAAGTTTTACATTCTTGGATTGATAACTAAATGAACACCAACCATCAAAATAGTAAACTCTACCATATGAATGTCCAAACTTCGAATTGAGATTTCAATTAGAGGTATTATTATTATCATTATAGTTGGGGTAAATAGTGAGTGTACATGAGGTGAGACAAAAGTCTCTCTAACTTCCTATTAAGGTGGGGAGAGAATATCTCAACCCTCTAAGTGAGCTTAACCATAGTGTGAATAGGACACAACTAAGTAGGCTAAAAGAAAGCTAGTATGGTAAAACACTTTTTTCAGACTAAAACAACATACAAAACATGTCAATGTTGTCCATGTTCATATAATAAAGTATGCATGCTTACAACTCTCGATTTAGCATATCTTGGATTTGCACATGTTATGTAATCAATGGAAGTATACATACTTGCAACACCTAGTTATGATGTATACTTCTTCCCATGCTCTTATGCGTGTTTAACAACATTAAAAATATGCCACTGCTACTCATATCACTAAATTCACATTTTCCCCCTACTTGCTCATACGAGCAGAGCAAAACTACACTTTTGCAACATTTTTTTCAAACACATATGTCTGCAAATTTAAAGAAAATTTCCTACAAGTTATCCATGTTGCTCATTTTATTATATTTATAGAAGACAAAAAAATTCATGCAATAAGAATTCACCCTTTCTTCTTTTCAAAAACAAAGTGAATATGTCAAGTTTTGGAACATTTTGCAAGAAATTTGAAGGCCAAAAATTACCAATTACCTTATATGTTTCATTTTTGCATGTCCCTATTTATTTTCCAAGTAGAATTATTTATCACAAGTGGATGCACAAGTCAATTTCAATAAAATGGGTGTGAAGATTGAAATGGAATCACTTCCTCTTACCTTGTTATGCTTCAATATGATAATGGGTAAGGAGAAATTCCTCATCTCAAAGTTGTACAATAACACCATTAAGCCTTATGTCTTCAAATTTCATGTGGAGTGGCTCAGAGTTTTAGTGTTAATCTTCGATGTCTATTTTACTTATAGGATAAGAAGGATACTTCCTATGAATTTTGGTGAAGAAAGGGAGTGACTAGATGCATTCCTAAGGTAAAGGTGTGCATGTTTGGTTATTAGGTCCATGATGATCTCTAATGAAATTATATTTATTGGCACCATAGAGTAGAATGTTTTTCAATTCCTAAGAAATAATGTTAAAAAGGAAGTTGCAAATGACAAATGATTCATGAGGCCAAACTAAATTGACATTGGGATTAAATTATAGTGTGTTCCTCCTTAAAGAGTTGTAACAAATTTCCTTTAAGGATCAACTATATAAACCAAGGTTCAGAATCATTGGAGAGTTTGAAAGAAAAAATGAAGATCTAGGAAAAAGGCTTATTTCAAGTGTTAATCCAAGTAGCTACATCAAGATATTGATGGTACATTGGTGAGGATCTGATTGCATGTAGCTTGTGGTGTACACACAAGATTGAATATTTGTGGTATCACTTGTGTCATTAAACTAGTTTGTGTCTCATATATAAACTAGAAATGAGTTCATAGTGAAGTCTATGTATTGGACCATGAGAGAAGGATTCAAGACCTTATTGTAATTCCTAGCAATTTGGTGTAATAATTGTAGATTAAATAAATACACCATTTCTCTATTCATTTTTATTTGTACTTTGAATTATTTGCTAATCAATGATTTGTATTGAATTAATTTTTTGCATGGTTGGACAATATTTCATTAAATCCTTCATGCATGACTAAACCAAACTTGCCAGTAGAATTATTAGATTTGAAATATTTGAAGAGAGATTGATCATAGATGCTCTTGATGATGCATAACAAGGATGGGGAGTTTTTTCAAACCACCCATCTAGGTAGCCACAAAAAACTCATGAATCCTCATACAACAATTTGCAGGCATTTTCAATACTTTATTTGTAAAAATCTCTTTTGATTCACAAAATTATTGTAAATAGAAAAACTTGCAGGAAACCCGATTTGAACACAAAATTAAACAACAATGAAATCCCTCTACAAAATCAAATCAATTCACTTTAAATCAACAACAAACATCAAAGCAATATCTCCTCTTCACACTTTGGTTTCCTAACCTAGATGTTGGATTTTCTTTGACCAAAGCTTCTTGAAACCTTTAATTTGTGACCCTTTTCAACAACTTCTACAACCTCTCTACCTAGGCATTGGTTTTTCTTGTTGCTTAGTTCTTCTCTCTCATCTGCAAGTCTAGTCCAAATGAGGCATTGAAACCCTCCTATGCCTCTTACCTAAAAACTAGTAATTCTACCATCATGAAATTAACCCTACTGCAACACAACTCCTTGTTCAACCTCCTCCAACAACTCAAGGGCCCTATATTTGATTCCTTGTTGAAGTAAGTGCTACATTTCTCTCGTCATGCAAAAATTAACATATCATTATTCATTTCCCCAATTAGATTTTCAATTTCCATATTTTGAAATATAATATGCATTTACAAATCAACAATTACATATTTTTATAAGTCACACAAAAATTAATTTTTACATAATCTTAGGTCCCTTATATCACCCATGGGATTGACATTTTAAGAATTCTAATGACCAATCAAATTAAACAAGTATATCCCTTGCTCTCAGAGTGAAAATACCAGGTGTCAAAATCCTTAAGTACAACCAAAAAAAGAAAACAAAACAAAAATAAAATTAAAAACATTTCGGGTAATGCAAGATTGTTCTTGACACCCATGGATGCTACTACTTCAAACACCTAGAGTAAGTGAAAATGTTCCATAAGTTGGAACTCACGAACATTTGATAATATTGTGTTTCCCTTTGATCCACATGTCTTCCTTATCTTCTTCATTTTTCTTCTTCACCTTGCAGTACACCTTTTTCTCTCTTCATGCATCATTCCTCTGCTTCTCCCTCTCATAAATTTCAACTTACTATAAGATGTACTCCACCAATATGTAGCTTCCCATTCTATCTCATTTTCTTCAACATTTGCATACAAATCAGTACTAACAAATTCATGGAAATCATACTTCTCCTTTTTCTTTTCCTTATTTGTTACTCATTCACTTTCTTCTTTCTACATAAAAATAAATTCAAATATACCTTGTCGCAACTCATCTTGTAACATCTTAATACTGCAATCTTCCACTCTCTTTCATTACTTTCTTTTATAGTTTCATTTGAATAAAAATCAACTTCAACGTCATCATTAATAAAATAGATGAAATAACAATTGCCTTTGTAATCTCCACTTTCTCTATTGTTGCAATACCCTTTTTTTAATCTTTGTGTATCCTTCCACTCCAACCATGTCAACTGCATGCAAATCAACATCATCAAATAAATCATGAAATTCAAACATTACCTCCTCACCTCTATTGTAACTTTTTCTCCAATTGTAATCCATGTAAGTCATTCTCTCTCAACTACTACAATTTGTAACAATGTCTTTTTCTTCATTATTCTTTGTTGTATGCTCACTCTTTCCCATGCAATGTTCTTCATACTATTGTTCCTATTTTTTCACTATTTCCACATCCTTCGTAAAACCAAACCTTTTTTGCAATTTCACTAATCTTTATCTTAGCTACACTTGTTGGTATTTTGATGATGTTTAGTTGTAATTGTCATTGATGGACACACTTATTCGATGTATGAGTTATTCTCAACCAGTAGTTGTTCCAATCGGTATTGTATGTCATTATATGTATAGTCTTTGTTTGTTAAAGGTTATCGGTGTTTTGTAGAAGATGCTTACCGGTTATAGCATGACTGAAGACCCCAAGCGGTATGAAGACCTCAAGCGGAACGAAGACCCTAAGCGGCAGTTAATCTTTTTTATCGGAACACTATGTTCTAGTTTTCCAGTCTTTATTTGTTAACCGGTAATTGGTATATTGTGTTAAACCGATATAATTGTAAAGTGTGATGAGTTATTATCCACCGACACTTTGGTAGTGTTTGTGTGTCATGTTACCTAATGTGTCTAGATGCACTATACCTAGGAAATTGTAGTCTAATCTTATTGGACTGACATGAAATCAGATTCCTATATGAGGACATCATGTCTAAGGTTTTAAAGAGTTGATATGTGCGAGTGTTGGATAAAAGATTGGGTCTGTGCGAAATAGGTATCTCACTATAGAGCTTGTGAGTGCAAAGAATAGAAGACTGAAGTAATGTTGTAATGCATTAATAGAGAATTGTCAAGGATCTAATCAAGCATTTTGTGCTATCTTCTAGATCATTCACTTGTTGATTACTAATATCTTTGACAAGTCTGAAACCCTTAACAGGGTAGGCCCAGCCAAGCCTATTGTAAATCCTCTAACAAGGTGGTTCACAATTGTGGATTTGAAATCCTTTAGCATGGTAGTCTTTAACAGGGCTTATCTCCTAATAGAGATCGGTATCCCTAACAGGATCTATTTTGGTGAAGAACGTTGTAAGGCCTTAACCGGTCTGGTTACTATTTTGCAGATAGTTGACTTGTGATTTTTACTCACCGTGGTTTTTCCCATTTGGGTTTTCACATCAAAATATCTTGTGTTATGGTGATTGTGCTTCTGTGGGTTAATGTTGTATTTTCTATTTGGCATATTTATGTTTTAACCGGTTTGTTGTTTAAACTACTACACCGGTCTACTGGAAAATTGTTTAAGAATTTGGTTAAGTTCTTAGGCATACTAATTCACCCCCCCTCTTAGTATTCATCAACACTATCTTTTTCATTTCACATCCACAAATTCATTTACCTCTTTTGCATATAAATAATCATCAACATCATTTTTACAAAATTTAATGAAATTAAATAATACCTCTTTTGTTGTGATTGCAGCCTTTTCTTTTATACATATAATCTCCTTATCCTTAATTTCTATGCCTTCAAAAAGACATATCTGAGTTGCAAACTCTTTCCTTTCATAATTTTTTAATCTTCTTGCATGAGAATCTCTTCTTATTCAATGTCATATGCAAGACACAATGCTACATCGTATTTCTTTTACCTACAAACCAAGCAATGTTAGAATAACCAAGGAATTCATCTCTTCCCATTGGCATTTCCTCCAACTTCTCCTTCAAATAATTTTTCTATCTTATGCATCTCCTCTTTCAATAGAAGATCTTCTTCATCTTCATTTATTTCTTTGCCAAACATAGGACTCTCAAAGTCCATTATCTCAATTGCCACGTCTATTTAATGTTTCTTATCATCTTTTGCTAGCATATTTTTCATTGTTTGATTATCCTCCAACATGAAGATTTATTTCTTTCTTCCTTCATGGTCACCATCATATTTTCAAAAATATTTTTATGGTCCATACTAACCATTTTCTCCTTTTTTCCATTCTTTTCTTTTCTTTCATCTATAACATCGTGGGCTGCTTCCACATGTTCTTCTTCTCATGCTCCCTTCAATCATTGGGCTGCAATATTGTATTTCTTTACTTTTCTTTGTGATGTCCTCTTTGCCAAATCTCTCTATTTCATAAGAGATATCTAGTTCATCTCCTTCTTTGAGATAACATTTTATCCTCTCTTAACACCTTTCATTTTCATACCTTGTATCTCCCACCATACTAGTTGCACAACTTTTTCACATACTTTTTCTTATCCACTTCAATTGTTTTGTATTGGCTAATTTAAAATGCATCTAATCCGGCCTAGAATCTAACCAACTCTTCCATATATCTTTTTTTTTTAATCTATGTATGAAATCCTCATTAGTCTCTTCATGACCTTCTTTGTCCTCTATGTCAAAGACATCTTCCTTTACTTCTACAAATTTTCCAAAGACTCGCACATCCATTTGTAATCACAAGATCCACTTGGAATAATATTCCCAATTCTAGGGTATCAACCCTCTACATTTACAAGACTACCTACAACAAAAACTTTCACATTTCTCAATCATTTTTTTTCAAAGCATACATTTCAACTTCTTGTGCCTCCTCTACTCTTTGCAATTATAGGCTTCTAATCATTCTTGTAGAGGGTAGAGAAGGAGGTACTCTTTCTTGCAAATTTATCATTCTCTTCTTGTGTTTTTAACATTTCATCATTTACTATCATCTCGTGTTGATTTGTTCAAAGATTACAATAAAAAAAATAGATTGGTCCTTCTTATCTTGCAACTCCTCAATTTTTCCCTCAAATGGTGCACTTCTACCTAAAGAGATTTCATCTCTTCAAATTTTTATTCTAGGATTTCTAGGATGTCTTCAAGATTCTTCTTTTAATATTAGTAATGGTTTTTATGTGCAACCTACAACAACTTGAAAGTACAACACAGACACAAGAAAATGTCTTAAGCAAACATTGTAAAATGTAAAAAACCTAGTTGATAGAAGAAATGGCTCTCTACTAAAGTGTACATCTCAAATAGACAAGTATAAAATTGTGTAACAACCTCTATCAAGCCTATCACTACTTTAGCTTTATGTTTCTAAGAGATGTAGTCCTTTAATTCACTTCCTTCCTTATGCTTTAGGTTGCCAATAGCTTACCTTACAATGCAAAAAGACTCCTCAATAAAGCCTTCTAAATCAACTTTGAAAAGATAAGGGTTACTTTTCATTTTAACATCTTTTCTTTTAATCCAAACATAATTTCCCCTATAGAGAGCTGACAATTTTATAAAACCAAGTTTTATGGTTTTTTTTTTCATATTATTTTTGTTGTAATGTTTTCTTTTAAGGATGAGATTTTCTCCTCCATCCAATATGAATCAAGTAAAACATGAAATGGAAAGAAAATATGAGAATTAACCAACAAAAACCCAATATGGGTGAAAACTCTAGAAGAGTTAGATTATACTTTCTCTAGCCACTATTTCATATATTCGTTGCATGGTTTACTACCTTCTTGGGGCCTTATGGACAACATATAACATTGATTTTATTCACAAAGATCTAAACAACAATCACCACTACTTCCTAGGTTTCCTGATTGCACTTATATTTCTACAAGAGTAATAGGTTGTTGCAAAAATACAAAATACAACCCATACAATTGAAGGAACCCCTTTTACAAGTTTCAAGGGAGGAAATATAAATGAATCAATCACAGAATAACATATCCAAAAGAATTGTCCATGTTCTTAGAAACCCAGCAAAAACTAAAAATTTCTAATTACTCAATTGCAACTCTATCTTCTTATCATATGTACAATGTGTTTGACTACAATGAAACACATTATTGACACATAAATCTAAAACCAAAAAGTTCAACCATAATCAAACCTATAAGAAATACTTGTTTTCAAACTAATGAGAAGTCCCCTACTAATCCAACTCACATAGATGGCTTATGTCCATGTCAGACACCTCAATCTCTCCTTTAACTAATTTATCAATCATTAAGTGTTGTCTTAAATCCAATTTATTAGTAATCAAAGTACATATTAATCCACTTTTGGATTAACCAAGCTTATATACTACCTTTTTGCTACAAATGTGATGGGGAATACCATCTTCAATTGTCATTCCAAAAACCTCATGGGCCTCAATTACTCTTGACAAGAATTCAATCTTCTTTATCCAATTGTAGGACATAATAACCCAGCTAAAATAACCCTAGATAGAATAACCCGATCACAATAACCCAAGGAAAAAATAACCCAGGGTCATAATAACCCGAGCCAAAATAACTCGTGGTTAGAATATCCCCGTAAGAATATAGAGAAAGGAAAATAAAATTTATAAATTACATGTATGTTGCTAAAAATATTATTATTCAAATTTTCAATCAAAGTGTCAAATTATGAGCGACGCCTCTTATATAATCTAAAATGTTATGGTTGGCATAACCATCAATCAGTCTTTTTAGTCTTTCTTTGAGTTCATGGTATTTTTTCCTCCTGGGTTGCCCAATGTATCCAACCATATACTTCTCTAGTTTATTCTCTTGGAGACCTTGTTCTTTTTTCACCGCTTTCATGAATTTCCAGATTGAGGTGTGTGATGTGTCATCCCTCAATAGTATTATTGGTTTTGGGAAGACCATCTTCAATAGTTGAATAACAATTCCACATTGTGATTGGAAACTTGGGTGATCGCCTGTTGCCTCTTCTGGTTACTCTGCCAATCCACATGTCTTCAAAATAATCAATTATGGGTTGCAGAGTTTCCTAATGTTCCATATAATAAGGAGATTGTAGAAATGTTTCAAATGCATCAATTACGTCTATCTAGGGCACGAAGCTAATGCAACAAGTTTCTTAATCTCAAATGCAAATATTAGAACATGAAGCAGCAATGATATTTCTTGTAGAATCTTGAGTCGAGCACGCCATGTCTTTCATTTCATTCACTTTGTGTTTGACAATGGTCATCCTAGGTTTTGGAGCATGATTATGTTTTGTACTGCTAATCACATCATCGGACTTTGTTTACGTCGTAGTATAGCACTGACGAACATTTATTTGTAAAATATTCCTGATAACGCCAAAGTGTTTTATTGATGCCTTGTCGATGAAACAAAAATGTGTAACTGTTTAAAATAAGATTTTATTTTTTTTACTTGTTAAAAACTGAAGAGGCATTGCATATTAAAAATTATGAAGAATGTGTTGGTTCCCTAAAAGTATATTGATTTTTCTACACTCTTTTAGAAAACCCTAGGAAAAATTAAAATAATGTTCAAAAAAATATATTACAAAATATCTTATTTAATGAATTTGGATTTCTCCTCTTCTTATCACTCTACACACTGTTACTTCTTCCCCCCTTCTTCCATTCTTTACGTCTCTAAATTCTACCACTTTATATATCTTCTTAATACCTCTTCATACTGCCTTTTCACTTATTTATTTTCATAATAACTCTTAATTAGCTTATTCACACGAAATTGTCTTTATTTTTGTAATTATTTACCATCTTATAGGTTATTCAAGCATATTAAAGGTGTTTTAAGGGTATTTTAGGGGTATACAATGGATATATGGTCTAAAAATGACCTAAATAGCCTCTATGGTGCCTCACAATCCCTTTTTTATCTTAAAGATTAATGTTACTTAATCTTTTGTCATGCTTGTTTATGTTCCTTGTAATCATATTTATAATTTAGTTTAATAAATAGTTTTTGTGACTATTTATTGTCATTTGGGCACATGAAGAGATAGCAGTCCAAATTGGAGCAAAAATTTGGCATAAGAATTGGAAAAATGTCTGTTGTCACAAATATTTGCACCCTTGATGACCCAAGAAACCTTGATCATCAACCTTGCGAAACATGGAAACAACCTCCCAAGTGAGAATCAAAAAGAGTTGCACTTAGTTCACAGATGAAGCTCTAAGACGGATTAACACAGTCTCATATACTCAGAAAACAAACTCAAACACATTCAGACAAAAAGGTAAGACATTACACAAGTTATCCAAACTGAAAGTAGGCAAAATAGCTAACTTAATTAATGCAAAGGCAAGAATTTTTTTTACAAATGTAGAGAGAACAAGGTCCCTTTAGCAAAAGAAAAAGAAGGGAAGATATCACCATCTCGCTATCCCGCAACATCACTTGTTGGCTTTAGAAAAAATTGCAAGGTAGCAGGGATGAAAAAATGAGGGGAAACCGCCAAGGACCGGTAAGAGGAAAAGGGGGAAACCGGCCCGCTAACGACCAGGAGCCCTCCAACCAGTAAAAAAAAAGTGATTTGACTGATCGACCTGGTCAACTCAAAAATAAAAGCAATGGAGCATGAAAGGAAAAGAGCCCCACCGTTGCTGCCTAAACAATGCGCATAACACGCGGGTCATCCAGATGTGCATAACATGCAAGTTATGCCAAAAAATTAGAATTTTCTCAGATTGGATCTACAACTTTGTTGACCGAAAAGGGGGTCAACATTTTGGTCTCGAAGGGGGCCCTAAGCCCACTTAGGGTGAGACTAGATGTCCTTGTCTATGCATTGGGCACAAAGTCACAAAAAGAGAACAAAAAAAGAAAACCTCCCTGCAACCTTCAAAAATAAAAATAAAAGGCCAATCTGAAGGAACTGGCCTATGCACAAGCACTTATGGAAACCAAAAGAACATAAATTACAGATATCCACACTATTTCCAAAATATTTGCAAGGTCGCCCTTAAGCGCACGCCTTGAGATGTATGTTATTGACTGCAATAAGGAGGTCTTTGCCATTTAGCCTTGCTAGATTGAAAGAATTAGCCTCCTTGCAACTTGTAATCACATAGGGACCACTCCATATTGCATCAAATTTTGAGTGTCTCCCCGCTTTTTCTCTCTTAGCATCCCATTTTAGGACAAAATCTCCAACTTGGAAGGTTCTCAAAATGGCCCTCCTATCAAAATACCTCTTCACCTGTCCCTAATGGGCATTTAAAGTTTGCTTGGCCTTCTCTCTGACCCCTTCAAGCTCTGTAATTTCAGCATACCTTACTAACAAGGCATCATTTTCCAAGAGCTCCAACTAATGTGTCGGGTCTAGAGACAGCAACTCAAGGGATAAGGGGAGACTTGATTCCCTTCCATATACTAGCATGAAAGGTGAGTTTCCCAAAGCTCTCTTGGGAGTAATTCTATCAGCCCATAGGGTTTCTCCCAACTTGAGGTGCCATAACCTCTGATTGTCTTCAAGAGTCCTCTTGATGATTATAGTGAGATTTTTGTTAGAGGACTCAGCTAAGCCATTGCATTGGGGATGATAATTTGATGATGTTTTCAGAAACACATCATGTTGGACTGCCCATAGACTGATCCGAGATCCCACAAAGGCCTTATCATTATCTGATATAATTGTGGAAGGGGCTCCAAATCTGGTTGCAATTCCTTCAAGGAATTGAACCACTGAATTTTCAGTTGCATCTTTCAAAGCCACTGGCTCTATCCACCTTGTGAAATAGTTTATGGCTGCCAAAATTCACTTGTGGCCTGCACTTGATACTGGATTGATAGGGCCAATAAAATCAAGCCCCTATTGTGCAAAAGGTTGATCAGCAGAGATAGGATGAAGGGGCATAGCCGCAAATCTATGTTTTCCTACAAAGAGTGCACACTCCTTGCACCTCCTAACCCACTTGTGAGCATCACCAAATAGAGAGCCAATAATAGCCCGCCCTTATGATTTTCATGGTTGTGGTCCTTGCTGAGAAATGGCCACCTGAGGGCCCATTATGAAATTCCTCTAGCAGCCTATTGGTCTAATCTCTCTGGATGAACCTTAGAAGGACACCATTTAGGTCCCTTTTGAACAGAACCCCATCCACCAAGGCATAGGGGATGGACTGCAACTTGAGATGTCTCCTCTTGGTTCTATCAAAGTTAGGGGGATAACTGTCATCGTTTACGAAGGTAATCATATCATGGAACCAGTCAAATTGCACATTTTCTTGGTTTTCAATTTGTTCTTCTTCCTATAGCAAGAGGGAGACCTTTGAATTTTCCTCAAAAGATGAATTGAACTGCTCATCGAGTCCTCTTCCCCTTACTAACCTGGTAATTTTGATGTCAAGGTCATACTCCATGACCTTAGTGATCCATCCAGCTCTCTTCTCACCACTATCCTTGTTGAGAAGAAAATCTTTCACACTGGCATGTGGCACTAAGAGCTGAACTTGTTTGTTTGAGACCATGTGTTTGAACTTTTTTAATGCTCTCACAATTGTGATGACCTACTTTTTCACATAGCTATACTTGATTTCATAGTCCTTTAGGCCTTCATTGAAAAAAGCTATGGGTTGCTCCAATCCTTCCTGATTTAACTATGTTAGGACAACAGATATACTTGCATCTCCTCCCAATGTATAAAGGATGAAATCCTTCTCATAGTTTGGATTTACTAAGGTAGGAGCCTGAGAAATGGCCTGCTTAATCTGATCAAAACCTTCCTTTCCTTCCTTGGTCCATTTGAAGGGAAAATCCTTCTTCAACATGGTTGTGAGGGGCTTAACCAAAGCTGCAAGGTTTGGGATAAGCCTTCTAACAAAGCTGATTCTTCCAAGGAAGCTTTGAAGACCTTTCTTGTGATATGAAAATGGAAGAGACGCAATGGCTTCCACTCTCTCTGGGTCTATGGATAGACCATCCTTATATATAATGTGTCCAAGTAGTTTGCCACGATCAGTGGCAAATACACACTTATGGCGGTTCAAGGACACACGATATTCTCTGCACTTTTTGAATACTTGTTTGAGGTGAGCAAAGTGGTTTGTTGCACGCCTGGAGTATATAGTGTTTTATTTGGGAAAAGTGAATCCACAGGAATTATACCACTCGAGAAAGAGTTCAATATTAGCAAGATATACCAGTACAAACTCTGTTAATACTCACTTAAAGTCCATATCCATGGCTCTCTAAAAATTTGCTCCTGCATTTGTTAGTCCAAAGGGCATTTTACAATAGGCATAGGTGCCCCATTTAGTAGTAAATGTAGTCTTAAATTGGTCTAATTCTCTAACTAGGATCTGATTATACTCTGAGTATCCATCCGAGAATGAAAATATTTCTAAGCCACTAACTTTGGCTAAAATTTGCTCCATAGAAGGGAGGGGGGAATGATCTTTGAGGGTGACTCTATTTAGTTCCCTACAGTCCACACAATTTTATTTCCCCATTCTTCTTCCTAATTGGAACAAGATTGGCTACCCAAGAAGAATGCTTGATTGGAAAAATAATACTAGATTATATAACCTTGGATAACTCCTTTCTCATCAAAAGCTCAATTTTGGGATTTATGGGTCTTTTCTTTTTTCTAACTAGCTTTGTATTAGGATCTAACTCTATGGTATGTTGAATCCTTATAGATCCTCATATGTAAGAAAAAATATCATTATACTCTTGGCAAAGATTGACAAAAGGACACTGAACACTTTGGGAACATACCTTTCCCAAGTTGATAGCTCTACCATCAGATATGGAGACTGATATGTAGTCTCCTTTCTTTGCGGTCAAGTTCATTGCTCTCCCTTTCATCTAGACATCAGTGTTGAAGATCCCCTCCAAGGTGATTAGTCCCTTGGGCAGCTTATTTGAGCTTAGTTGCATGATGATCCCCATACTGGTCCTGCAACATCCCCTGCTTCTTATGTGAGGATTGTGCTTCATCTTGTAGGAAGCGCACAATATGTTGATCTGATTCGAAGACTTACCAATTCACTTGTTTATCAGGCAATGTTGGTCTCACCACAAGTCTGATCTGTTGTTTTTTCTCTGCTATAACATGAGATGGAATGTCATGTTGAGCACCAATTGCTGCTAATTGGTCAGCATGTTTATTCTTATTTCGAGGGACACTAGAAATATTGAAGGCCTCAAATCCTTCAATTAGGTCCCATGCTCTATGATTGTAGGACTTGAGAAGGTTGTTCTTGGTGGTGCTTAATAGTCTTGAAAAATAACTATGCAAAAATGTGGTGTTCTTGACATGATTTTGGTCATTTTGAATCATTATTGCTCTTTGTTTTTGCCCTCAAGGTTTAGGGTTTTTAGGTTTTTATGTTCCTGGGTGAGCTTTTGGTTTTAAAAAACCCAAACCGGTTATAAACTCGCGTTACCTTTTTATTTTAAGCATGAGGGTCTATTCCATCATCAAAACGGGACTGCGTTCATTTCCTAGGTGTTATCTTCTATCGGCCTTCTTAAACTTTTTGTATTATGGTCGGGCCCCCCTTTTTATGTTTCCGCGGGTTTTCATTTTCCCTAAGTCCGACTTTGATATTTCGGCTTATATTTCCATGATTAAATACCGACCAACTAAGGGTCCCATTAATTTGCATGTGTTTCGAATAGATGACGATGTTATGACCCAAGCGAAAAAGATGCTCGAAGGATAACAACAAGTATTGGGCAAACTTTGTAAGCTGCACATAATGAATGAACAGATCCAATGACCCTCATAGTCCCATGATAAAAGATGCAAGGAGATTAAGGACCGCGACATCACGAGATGATGCTACATGTCCCAAGCAAGTTGAACAAGTTCGATAGCAAGGCAACTGATAGAGAAGATACTCAAGGATGATTTGGCATTGCATTGTCAAGTTTTAATGGGCCCACTTGCTATGTTGGAAGGTCAACATAAGTATTGACCAATGATGATAGTGTGATAGGTCGTGCTAGAAAAATCAATGGTGGAAACAGAAAAGGTTTTCAAAAGGAGTGATTCAGACTATTTCAATGTTGTTCACGCGGGAAAGCAAAGGCAGAAGAAAATAGGCATGTCGACATGGAATAAACAAAGACAAGTCGAGACAAATGGATGTCAACCGACTCTCAAAATGTCGAGTTGAGAGGTTTTTTCTTGGGTTGAGTTGTATTAGCAGGACAAAGTTGGCAGTACCTGAGGTGGCAACATCTGCAAGTTTTCATTGCCGCCACATAAAGAAATCAAGACCCTCAGAGAGATGAAAGGGATAAGGATGATTTATGAGCTGGAAGCGAGATGATCAAGCACCTTTCAACAAAATCATAGGATGTGTATTGTCAGAGATTCTCACAGTGAGGCAAAAAATCAAGAAATTAGGAACAAAATCGTTCACATAAGGTGAACTTGGTCAGAAGGCAGTGAATTGGTAGTTTGATTCTAATGATGTTCTTGATTCGATGAATATGATTTTATGAATCCATTTGTTAAAAGGATGAGTAGAAAAGAAATGGAATGATGATTTTTCCCATGCATGAACACTGCCAAGAGAGGTATTTTCATTATAAATACGGTTGTGTGGTGTCTTCAATTTGTAGAAAGAACGAAGAATTCATTATCTTCTCAGAAGGTTTTGAACAAGATGAAAATGATCTTTGAGCAGTATTGTGCCAGAAGTTACATTGAGCTATGTGATACTGGATGGATTTCCTATGGAAATGAGTATGCTTATAGTCGATGGAGTCTTGGAAGTGGGGAGGATAGTCGATGGAGGCTTGGAATTTGTTTCTTTCTAGTTAAATCCCTGCATGTCACATCATCTACCTCCTCTTTGTCACTCATTGGTACAGATTTAAACAAGAAGCCTCAGGAAGGAATGGGAGCAGAATATGGTAGGAAAGGAGTTGGCGATTTTACTCCTCTTTTAGTGGAGGGGCGATTTTACTTCTTGTCGAGATCTAACCCCTCTTCGAGAAGGGGTAAGTACTATGGGAAACATCAAGGATAATTTTACGATCCATCGGGGGTGATAGTGGCATGGCTCAAAGGGTTTTGTTTCTACCAAAATGCACTTAGGAATTTTGGTTCTACTTCATCATAACCGCCAACATGGACAGTTTTTTGGGAGATTGTGAGGAACATTTTGTAACAAAGTAAAAAGTGATCTTATAAGCTTGTGACAAGTGTCTCCTCTGGCCGGAAGCTTGTTTCTCCCTTGTTAATATAAAAGGGAAATCAGGGCCATGAGACAAAGGTCAAGAAATTTGGTCCAAAAGCTTGAATTCAAATCCTTGATCATGTATAGTAGGTTTAGGTGAAATGAGTAGGTTGTAATAGGAATTTGCACAGCAAATAAAACGGGTTTTGTGTCTTAGTTTGTTGCAGGTTCTTGAAGGAGTTATATGTAATGTAATTTTTAATAAAAAATAGCTTATGAAATGAATGAAAATATTGTCTGAATTCATTTTCTCCAATGTATGACTCTGTTATGTTTCTGAATGAGTAAGATCAAGGGTTTTTCTCGTTTATTACATTGTTGTGATACATGTTTCTTCTATCTTATGCTCTGACCTAAGGGGTCGGTTAAACTACTTAGATAGGAGTTGCAGACTAACAAGGCTTATACAGGGATTCTGATAAGTATTGTGGGATGGGATAGACAGATGAGATACATTGTAAGGCAGTCTTATCTCGAGATCTTTGGCTATTAGATTAAGGCTTATGTTGCATTTATATCTTGCATTCTACATTTTTAGTTGCGCAATGGATAAGACACTGATCGCCACTTACAGTCATTTTTCTATGACATTTCTTTACTCATAACTCATTGACCACTTGTTATAGCTTTGATAATATCAAAATATCTTTTCATTTTCTGTGTATGATGATGTTTGTCGAAAAGTTGTCTCACTCCAAAGCAGGTTGAGGATCACTAAGAGCTAGCTGGTGAATACTAAGAGGGGGGGTGAATTAGTATACCACTAATTATTGAACTCAAACACTTAAACAGTTTAGAAGTAAACCGGTATAACACATTTACTAACAACCCGATTAAAACAAATGCAAACCAAACAGCAAATAAGGCATTCACCCACAGGAGCACAATCACCATAACACAAGAGTTTTTGACGTGGAAACCCAAATGGGAAAAACCACGATGAGCTGAAACTCACAAGTAACTATCTGCATAATAGAAACCAGATCGGCTAAGGTCAGACCGGTTAAGGTCATACAATGTTCTTCACCAGAACAAATCCTGTTAAGAATCTCGATATTTGTTAGGAGATAAGTCCGATTAAAGACTACCTTGTGAGAGGGTTTCAGATCCACAGTTGTGAACCAACTTGTTAGAGGATTTACAAAGGCTTTTTTGGGCATACCTGGTTAAGGGTTTCAGACTTGCCAAAGATGTGAGTAATCAAAAAGTGAGTGATCTAGCAAATAGCACAGTCTGCTTGGTTAGATCCTTGATAGCTCATTGTTAATGCATTTCAGCATTACTTCATTTTTCAATATCTCCACACTCTTCTTCTTCATACAGATCTAATCTTCTCTTCTATGATCGCACATACAAAAACCTCATACACTTCTAAAAGCCTAACTCCTACTAAAACCATAGACATGATGTCCTTATAAAGGAATATGATTTCATGTCGGTCCAATAGGATTACATTGCAAGTTTCTAGGTTCAGTGCATCTAGACACATTTGGTAACACAACACAAAATCATCACCAAAGTGTCAGTGGATAATAACTCATCACAAAAATACCGGTTCATACATTTAACCGATTACTGGTTGTCAAAATGAAGACTGGGAAAATGATAACCACCACTTTATTTCCTTTGTACCGCTTGAGGTCTTTATACCGCTTTGGGTCTTCATACCGCTTTGGATCGGTAAACACTTTCTGCAAAACACCAATAGTCTAAAGACTATAATATATAATACTAGTTGAGCATAAATTATACATACAAAAAGTGATCTCAAAGCAAGTGTGTGTCCATCAATGACAATCACAACATCATCATCATAAATGCCAACAATCTCCCCCTTTGGCATTGATGGCAACACTTAGGAAAAATTTTGACATCTAAGTGTTTTACAACAAAAATATGCCATAATCAAAATTACTCCCCCTAAGCATATACACTATCCCTTTTTGCAAAAAATACAATGTATACTACTCCCTTAATGAGATAACATGAAAGTATACATGCATCAAAATTTTCAAATACAAATTACTACTCCCCCTTTGCCAACAATGACAAAGTATTGCAGAATAATCCATGTTTCTCATTATCATTAATATAATAAAAGTTAATGACAATAATGAGTGAAACTTATCAAAAACCGATTTAAAATCCTGTATAAAGGTCTTCATGGATAAAGACCATGACTCAATTAATGAGGTAGCCACCTCACTTTCTGTTTGTGTCTGGGATACTTGTTCCTCCATGGCATCTATTGTGCTCATCTCTTGAGTGACCGTTAAGGCATCCAGATTAAGATAGAACTTCTGAAGTATTTGCAGTCTGGGTAGTAGAACCAGTTGAAGTTCCTACAAATCTATGGTCCGGTTGTTGATCTCCAACTCAATTCTGGAAGACTAGAGTTGAAACCGATGAACGGTTTTCCCATATGTAGTGAAGGAATCATAGGGCATCTTAAAGATGCTTATATATGCCTGCAAATTGTAAGGAAGTTAAGTAGCGGAAACAACTTCCTACACTAACCTTGAGAGGAGGGTAATGCAAAACTTTTTCAGATCATTACAACAGTTACAGAAAATAGAAATAGATATAATAGCATTCATACCACAACACAGTGATTTACGTGGGGAAAACCCTTTCGGGAGAAAAACCCCACCCTCCAAAAGCAGCTCAATATTTTATTCAGCAATCAAAAACAGATTACAAAATACTTGCAGAGCAAGCTCTTCGCAGGAGTACCACTAATCAGAGATTCAGAGGCAACTCAATAGCCATAAGACTCTTACACCCAACCTCTATCTCACACACCTCATAAATAGGAGATACAATACAAGAAACCATCAAACGGTATTACAAAACCATGGGCTAAAACCACCCAATAAGGTGTAGCCGACCTTATCTCCCTTCTAGATGCCCTATGACATGTTAAAGCACACATCAACACGTGTCGCTCCCTTTTACAGCTCATTTATGTATCCGATACAAATTATTTTTCCTATTTCAGGAGTACAAACTTCCGGAGGCCATAACTTGAGAACCGGGTGTTCGATTGACGAACCGTTTGAAGCGCCGGAAAGCTCGCAAAGTGCTCTATCACCTCGTAACCCACTTCGCCGGTTACAGCCACTTTTCAGGGCATTTCGGAGCCTCTAAAGTCCCCAAAATTAAGTTTAAATATTTTATTGCACCCCTCCAAGATGAAAACTTTAATATCTTCAAAACTAGCTGTGACCTTGCGACGCAACTTTACCGGAATGCTTATCTAGCCAACTAGAAGCTTCAAGGAGAGTTTCGTACCATTTCGTGCTCAAATAAAAACTTACTATAAATAGTAACCTCGCATAAATGCAAGGTTGAGACACCATTTTTCCCAACAAATCTCCCACTTGTCGAACACCTTGCATGAGCGGAAGGGAATGTCAACACAATGAATCAATTGCTAGGGGCCATAAGGCCCATAGACTCTGAACACCATCTGAACTTCTCTGTGCTCACAGCCTTAGTTAAAGCATCTGCAACATTCATCAAAGTTTCCACCTTAACCAGCTTCACCCTACCATCTTCGACCATATCTCTAACAAAATGATACTGAATATCAATATGTTTGGTCCGGGCATGAAATGTCGGGTTCTTAGCTAGGCTAATTGCACTCTGACTGTCACAGTAAACTGTCACTGTACCTTGTTTTATTCCAATATCCGAACACAGTCTCTTAAGCCAAATGGCCTCTTTACAAGCATGAGTAGCTGCCATATACTCCGCTTCAGTAGTGGATAAAGCAACCACAGCCTGTCGCTTACTCATCCAACTAATTGCACCACCAAACAAAGTAAACACATAAGCACTGGTGGATCTTCTGCTATCAATATCACCTGCCCAATCTGAATCCACATAACCATGGATATCAAGGGAAGTCATGTCTCCAACTGAATTACCATGATAACACAAAGAATACTCTGAAGTACCCTTCAAGTATCTGAAGACTCTTTTGACTGCATCCCAATGAACTCTACCAGGATTAGACATATATCTAGAAAGTACTCCCACTGCTTGGGCAATGTCTGGTCTAGTACAGACCATAGCATACATCAAGCTTCCAACCGCACTTTGGTAAGGCACTCTGCTCATGTCTTCCATCTCCAATGGGGATGTAGGACAATCTGAAACAGATAGTTTCGTTCCAACTGTAAAAGGAACACTCAATGGTCTACAATTTTGCATGTTGAACCTCTGTAACACTGAATTCACATACTTACTCTGGCCTAGCCATAGCTTTCTGTTTGCCCTATCTCTTCTAATTTCCATCCCAAGAATGTGCTTTGCTGCACCAAGATCTTTCATTTCAAATTTAGCAGCGAGCTGAGACTTCAGTTCTGAAATCATACCTTTCCCTTTACCAATGAATAACATATCATCAACATACAATGCAATGAATAAGAAAAGATCACCATCAGATTTATAATAAACACAGTGATCTGATTTAGAACGTTCAAATCCCAAACTCAACACATATGTATCAAATTTCTGGTACCACATCCTAGGACTTTGTTTGAGGCCATACAAAGATTTCTTCAATTTACAGACCAAATTACTTTTGCCTTTCACCACATAGTGCTCTGGCTGTGTCATATAAATATCTTCCTCCAAATCACCTTGAAGGAAAGCAGTTTTCACATCCATTTGCTCAACCTCTAAATCATAAGCAGTAGCAATAGAAAGCAAAAATCTAATTGACGTCATTTTTGCAACAGGAGAAAATATCTCACCGTAATCAACACCCTCAACCTGAGAGTAGCCTTTTGCAACTAACCTTGCTTTATACTTTTCAATGCTTCCATTTGAACCAATCTTTTTCTTGAACACCCATTTACAACCAACAGGTTTTCGTCCTTCAGGCAATGGTACAAGATCCCATGTATCATTCTTTTTCAAAGCTGCCATTTCTTCCTCCATAGCAATCTTCCAGGATTCTGCATCATTCATACCTAATGCCTCTTCTACAGATTTCGGTTCATCCACACTAGTATTCAGAGCAAAAATACATCTCCAATCATCAGGTGAATACCTTTCAGGTGGTTGTCTATGTCTTGTAGACCTTCGAACAAGCTGAGTTGGAGGTTCTTCCTCCTCTTCTAAAGATTCAGAGCTAGACGAGCTCTCCTCAAATTCTTGCCTATCTAGGGGTCTTGATTCAACTCTTTCAGGTGTAGAAGGAAGTTGAATCACATCTTCTTTTTTAGTCTGTTCTGGCTGCAATGTAACAGAAGGAGACTTAATTTCTCTACAAATAACACTTCTACTGTGAATTACCTTTTGTGCAACAGGGTCCCAAAGCTTGTATCCTTTCACACCATAACTATACCCGATGAAGATACATTTCACAGCCTTGTTCTCCAACTTTGTTCGCTTCTCCTTTGGCACATGTGCATATGCCTTGCAACCAAAAACTCTAAGATGTCTCAATGAAGGCTTGTGACCTGACCATGCTTCCATAGGCGTTTTATCAACAAGAGCTGATGTAGGAGACCTGTTAATCAGGCAGCAAGCAGTGGCAACAGCTTCAGCCCAAAACTTTTGTTCAAGACCAACACCACTCAACATACTCCTAGCCTTTTCCATCAGTGTCCTATTCATTCTTTCTGCAACTCCATTCTGCTGTGGAGAATACGGAGTTGTCTTCTGCCTGTTAATTCCACAGTCTTTACAGAATCTATCAAAATCATTAGAGCAAAACTCACCGCCATTATCAGTTCTCAAACATTTTATTTTCTTTCCAGTCTGCAACTCAACCATTGCTTTAAATTCTTTAAAACGACTAAAAACTTCAGATTTACTCTTTAGAAAATATACCCATGTCCTTCTACTAAAATCATCAATAAATGAAACATAATATGTGGATTTTCCAATCGAAGAGACATCTACTGGACCAAACACATCAGAATGGATAAGGTCCAAAACACCACAAGTTTTATGAGAACTCGAGTAAAACTGAACGCGGTTTTGTTTTCCATAAATGCAATGCTCACAGAAATCAAAGTCAAGATTACAATCATTCAAACCTTCAACAAGGTTTTTATTTTTCAAGGTCCTTAGACCCTTTTCTCCAATGTGGCCAAGTCTCTGGTGCCATAACATAGTCTTCTCTGCAGGTAACTTTGCTTCAGATGAAAGTGCACCCTTAGGTACCCAAAAACCATTTCCATCTGCTGAAGGTGAAACCTTCAAATCTTCCAGTGAGGTATCCACAGATTTACTTTTTACAGAAGTGCTATTACACTCAACAGTGTATGCTTCAAGCTTATACAAAGTGCCAAACCTGACACCTCTAGCAACTACCATAGCACCCTTAATCATCTTACATCCTGTTTCAGAAAAGACTACCTGCACACCTGCATCTATTAGTTTGCTCACAGATAACAGGTTTTGTTTTAATCCAGGGATATGCAACACACCATTAATCCTTTTTATTCTACCATCAGAAAACCTGATTCTAACTTTACCTCGACCAACAATGTCTAAATGTTAATCATCACCCAAGTACACCTTACCTCCATTAAATCCTTCATATTCAGAAAACCAATCTCTATTGGAAGTCATATGAAAAGATGCCCCTGAGTCAATTAGCCAGGCATCATTACCTGCATGAGTCGCCAAAGCCGCAATAAATGCATCGCCATCTTCCTTGTCAGACTCAGAATCAGAATCGAACTTTTTCTTTTTCTTCTTCTTTTCTTCTTTGCAGTCCTTACGGATGTGACCCGGTTTACCGTAATTCCAGCAAATGACTTTGGACTTTCCAGGAGATTTCGATCTCCCTTTGGATTTGGACTTGCCGCGCTTCTCATTCTTCTTGCCTTTCTCCTTAGGTCTTCCACGAACGGTTAGGGCTTCCTTTGAACTGATGGATACCTTCCTTCGCATCTCTTCACCGAGTAGGGCACCCACCACGTCTTCAGATTTCAAAACAACAGAAGTACTACCGATAGCCATAACAAGAGAATCCCACGAATCAGGCAAAGAACAAAGCAAGATCTGACATTTCTCCTCCTCATCCATCTTAACACCGACGGATACTAATTGAGCCACAATCATATTGAATGCTTCTAGGTGGTCTGCAATTCGTCCACCCTCTTCCATCTTCAAGGAATACAATTTCTTTCTTAAGAAAATTTGATTTAATAAAGATTTCACTTGATACATCTCACCAAGCTTAGTCCATAGCTTCTTTGCAGAGTTCTCTTCATGGACATTGATTAGAACAGAGTCTGCCAGGCACAGTCTGATTAGACCCTTGGCTTTTCGGTCTATAACATCATACTGAGCTGCTGCAGTAGGATCTAAGGGCCTTTGGACATTCGCATCAACAACATCCCAAAGATCTCGATCTATTAGCAGATCTTCCATCTTCAGCTTCCACATCTCAAAATTACTTCCATTAAATTTCTCCACCTCTATTCTCCCTGACGAACTCGCCATCTGAATATTCCTGCAACAAGATCAAAAAGTGTCTTCTGCACAAGCTCCCACTCAAATCTGGATTAGTTCAAAAAACCCAACTGCCCACAATTGAAACCAAAGGTGATCAGGCTCTGATACCACTTGTAAGGAAGTTAAGTAGCGGAAACAACTTCCTACACTAACCTTGAGAGGAGGGTAATGCAAAACTTTTTCAGATCATTACAACAGTTACAGAAAATAGAAATAGATATAATAGCATTCATACCACAACACAGTGATTTACGTGGGGAAAACCCTTTCGGGAGAAAAACCCCACCCTCCAAAAGCAGCTCAATATTTTATTCAGCAATCAAAAATAGATTACAAAATACTTGCAGAGCAAGCTCTTCGCAGGAGTACCACTAATCAGAGATTCAGAGGCAACTCAATAGCCATAAGACTCTTACACCCAACCTCTATCTCACACACCTCATAAATAGGAGATACAATACAAGAAACCATCAAACGGTATTACAAAACCATGGGCTAAAACCACCCAATAAGGTGTAGCCGACCTTATCTCCCTTCTAGATGCCCTATGACATGTTAAAGCACACATCAACACGTGTCGCTCCCTTTTACAGCTCATTTATGTATCCGATACAAATTATTTTTCCTATTTCAAGAGTACAAACTTTCGGAGGCCATAACTTGAGAACCGGGTGTCCGATTGACGAACCGTTTGAAGCGCCGGAAAGCTCGCGAAGTGCTCTATCACTTCGTAACCCGCTTCGCCAGTTACGACCACTTTTCAGGGTGTTTCGGAGCCTCTAAAGTCCCCAAAATTAAGTTTAAATATTTTATTGCACCCCTCCAAGATGAAAACTTTAATATCTTCAAAACTAGCTGTGACCTTGCGACGCAACTTTACCGGAATGCTTATCTAGCCAACCAGAAGCTTCAGGGAGAGTTTCGCACCATTTCGTGCTCAAATAAAAACTTACTATAAATAGTAACCTCCCATAAATGCAAGGTTGAGACACCATTTTTCCCAACACAAATCAGATTGCAATTTTTCCTTCTAAGCAAGCACATCATCACAGAATAGATGAGGTTGGCTTATCTTACAGAGCAGTAATTTCCCCTCATCCATAACATCTCTTATGTCTTTTTGCTCTTTCTAAAGTTCACATTGGAGCTCGTTCAATTTCTTCACTAAGGCAGTGTTTAGTGCCTTTTGATGCTTCTTCTGTGCGTTAGCTTCAACAACCTCTTTCAGGCTTTGTACCTGGTCCTCCACAACTGTGCATAGAAGTTTTAGCTGGGCCAGAGAGGAATTGGTACAAGGGAGGTTAGTATCGGGAATCAAACTAGTAAGTGTATCCACTGCACTTTGAATAACATATTGCTCCTTTTTCCTCCTTAATGCTTCTAGTCGCTCCTGAGCAAGCTTAATGCTTTGGAGCAGCTGCGATTCATTTGCAAATTGGAGGTCAATAGGACTAGTAATGTCAGCCAGTTTGGCTTGACTACCGGTTGCCTTTGGTGTCTCCACGTGTGTGCTCTTTGTCGCTTCCTTCTTTGCTTTGGCTCTTTGCTTTTCCTCTTCTGCCTTCTTTTGTTCCTCTGCTTCTTTCTTTTTCTTCTCTTCATCCTTTTTCATTTCTTCTTCTTTATGCTTCTCTTCATCTTTCTTCTTCTCCTCTTCCTATTTCCTCTTCTCCTCTTCCTTTTTCTTCTTCTCCTCTTCCTATTTCATTTTCTCCTCTTCCTTTTTCTTCTTCTCTTCTTCTTGTTCCCTCTTTTCCTCTTCTTGATTCCTTTTCTCTTCTTCTTTTCTCTTCTCCTCTTCATGTTTCTTCTTTTCCTCTTCTCTTCATCTTTCTTTTTCTCTCTCTCCACTTGCACTTTTTCAGCCTTTTCTTTGTCTTGTTTTTCCTTGTCCACTCTCTCTTTATCAACCTTTTCCTTTGTCACATCCGGAGTTACATTTTCAACATCTAAGGCATCAACATCAATTGTGTCCCTCTGTTCAGTAACTGGTTCTCCTTCACTGTCATATACCTCATCCGATTTTCTAGTTTCCGGTTCTTGATCAACCAATTGTTGGCTTTAGACACTTGGTGCAACTTCAGAGTGGCTTGGGTATGTGAGTGTGTATTTTTCACCACTTCAGGAACTTTCCCTTCCAGTAACAAGAGTCTTCTTCTTCTCATGAAGAAGATGCCTTTGTATTTATCCATAACTTCATAGAGCTCTAAGTTTGACTCATCAGGAAAATATTGTGCAAAAATTTCTTCTCTTATTTCCTGTTCCTTTTCTATGGCAATGCGCCATTTGTTATCTAAAGAATTGTATAAAGAATCTGGTGTCACAGATCTAATTTCTGATGGCGACCGGTCATTAATACATAAATATTGAATAACTTCCTGTTCAACTTCCTCCTTTTCATTGTCATTAAAATCATCAAAATGATCTATTAAATCACTTAGCACTTTTCTCCTAATATTCTTGATAGTCCTTTGACAATGTGTCAATGGTCTGTAAGAGGAAATGTCTATATTTACCGGTGCTGACGATGTCAGTTCATTGCTGGTTGTCTTTGTTTTCTTCCTCGTTTGCCTAGTCTTTTTAGGCTGCACTTCAGGTTCTGTATCCTCAGAATCTAGTGAGATGCTCTTAGTTTTCCTCTTTCTTTCAAAAACCCTGGCAAGTGCAACTTTCGGTTTCTTCTTGGCTGGTGACCACTTGGTCACTTTAGGGCTTGCTGAAGTAACCATTGCTGATATCAATGGCACTACCTTTCCCTTCTTCACTGAGGGCTCTTCAACCGATGTTACCCTTTCCAAGTAGGTTTTGGTTCTCTTCTTATTTGGATCAAGAGGCGAGGCAAGTAGGGTAGATGCATACCCATCGAGGATGTCATACATCACCTCATATCCCATGGGCTCCACTTCTTCCTTTCTGGGCTCAACCACCTCCATTATGCACTCATCTACTTTGATGGTAAAGCAGATGTCCTCTTCATACTTCTTGACAATATCACTAGATATCCTCATCCTCTGGCTCATCTTCTGTCTGAACTCATCAAAGTATTTGTTCAAGACTTCACGATAACTGGTTCCCACCGCTTGAAGATTTTCTCTTATTTGTTTGGTAACTGGTTGGTCAGCAGACCATTAAATATCACCGACTCCAGGAAAATAGACTTGAAAGTAGAAAAACAATCCTACCAATAGTTGTCCAAATTTAAATCTTAAGGCATTAACCTATTTGATAGATTTCAGGTTTACCAGGAGTTGCATCTGCATATAGGTGCATAGATCAAATGATGCATCTTCCATGATCATTCTGTAGGCAAGATTAACCGCAGCAACAGAGATAGAGTTAATTCTGCTAGCATAGAACGTCTGATATCCGATCACCATGTAGACATATTTGACCAGATCATCCTTGATGGTGTTGATGGTCATTCCTCATTGGTCGCTCATAGAACCAGTGAGCTTGGTCATTTCTGTCTTAATGACTTTCCTTAGGGCTGGCACTTCTCCAATGTTACAGAAACCGGTGACGGCATGAATCGCTTCTGGTGTGATGTCATGTGTCCACTCAAGATACATTTTCTCACCATGCACTCTTCTTAGGATGATGCGGATGTGATCTTCTGTGAATTCTTCAAGAAAATAGACAACATTGTGAAGTTTCTTCCTTTCCAGGATGTTGTATTCAGGCTTGATCTTCTTGTCATCCCCGCAAAATAAACCTAACTGAGAATGGATCACTAGTGATCCTAGGTCTTCTATTTTGCAATCAATATAATCTAAAATACCTTCCTCAACTATAACACCAGCGGGTATCTGGGATAGGGCATTGTATTTCATCTTCCTTTGTATGAAATTTGTTGAATCAATAGGTGCACTTGAACTGGAGTGCGAAGAAGAAGCCATAATAAACAAAGAAACTCGAAAAGTACCTTCGTGAATCAAGATTTAGGGCTTTGATAGTGTAGCTAGCAACACACCACTTTGGTCACTTAGAACACCACTTAGATGTTCTTCACTAATAGGTTGCAAATATCTCAGAATTCTTCTACTAGATTTCAATTCACTCTGAATCGCAAAACAAATCGCCTTTGGTCTCTCTACACTTGAGAATTTCTTGGCTCACAAATTGATAAGTGAAAATGACTTGAAAATACCATTTAAATGAATTCTTCACCTACCACAATAAATGCTCCACCATTAGGGCATAAACCCTAATTTTGTCTTTTACCATTTTCGGTCTTCTGCCAATTGATAGGTAACACACACCGGTTAAGGTCTTTTACTGGTGTAAACCAGGGGTTCAAAATATTTCACTGATTCACTCCCCCTAAGTTTTTTTGTAGCTTAGTTTGTTGGTTCAGAGATTTCCACACTAGGTGCAGAAATCGGTTCTTCTTGTGACACTTCTTTTGGTTTCTTTTTCCAAGTTTTCTTCATATCCGCTTGAACAGTTTCAACATCAATATTTCCCTTCAGAGTGATCGGTATATCATTCGATATGTTCTTTCTCATCGTGCAGAATCTTGTTGCGTGACCCGGTTTGTTGCAATAATAGCAAACCATTACAGGTGCTCTCCAAGGTCCATTATTCATGTTTCCATTCTTCCTTCTGCATGTTGCAGCAGTGTGACCGCTACCATGACAAATCAAACAGGTTGCTCTCCAACCGGTTGTCGCTTGATATCCACCACTACCTGACTGATGATTATAGGCATTATACTGGTTTGGTTTCTGGTTCACGGAGGATTCAAGAAAAACTCCTTGACTCCTTTGAGGATATCTTCCAGTGTTGTGCATGACAGACCTGCATTCAAATGATCTATGCCCAAACTTGTTGCATACATAACAGTTACCATCGAATCTATTGGATCTAGGTTTATTGTTTAGAATGTAAGGAAAAATATTGTAAGCCTTACTTCTACATACATTGGCAGTATGTCCTTCCTTGAGACAATTAAAGCAAACAGGTTTGAACTTTTGCTTACCTTTATCCTTTGGTGTCGGTTGCTTCTTTGATGCTCCATCTTTTGTTCCAAAAGTCTCAGCTTCCTCATAACTAGAGAAACCAAGTCCATTAGTATTCTTTACCAGTTTGGCTGATTCAAGCTTTTGCTCTAACTTAGCAGCACTCTGATTGAATTTGGCAAGTATTTCCTTTGAATCAGTGAGTTCCTTGGAAATAGCAGTATTGGATTCCTTCAAGATTGAATTCTCAGAAATAGCCATGTTTAGTTCACCTTGCATTTCTTCTTTTTCCACTTTACTCTCTTGGAGATGAGCGGTAAGTGCACTGATTTCTTGCTTCAGTTTGGAGATCTCATGATCTTTGTCTTTTACTAGATCTTCAGCTTTCCTCCGGTTCTCAAGCTCTTGACACATTCTGATAGTCAGTCCTTCAAGTTCCCTTCTCAGGTTGGCATTAGACTCATTCAGTTTTTCAACTTCTTCAACTAGGGCTTCCATGTCTGCTTCATCAGAAGAACTATTTTCAGTAAGCTCCATCAGTTTCTCAGCATGCTCTCTTCTTTTGGCTAGAGAAGCTTTATATTTGACTTTGAGTTCATCATAGGCTTTCTCAGTCTGAGTGAGACAGTGAGTAAGCTCCCTCACAGTGTATTCCCCCATATCTCATTCCAAGTGGTTAGACTTATAGAAAGGTTGGCTCTGATACCAATTGATGAATACTAAGAGGAGGGGGTGAATTATTATACCACTAATTACTGAACTCAAACACTTAAACAGTTTAGCAGTAAACCAGTATAACACATTTACTAACAAACCAGTTAAAACAAATGCAAACCAAACAACAAATAAGGCATTCATCCACAGGAGCACAATCACCATAACACAAGAGTTTTTGACGTGGAAACCCAAATCAAAAAAACTACTGTGAGCTGAAACTCACAAGTAACAATCTGCAGAATAGAAACCAGACCGGTTAAGGTCAGACCAGTTAAGGTCATACAATGTTCTTCACCAGAACAGATCTTGTTAAGAATCTCGATCTCTATTAGGAGATAAGTCCGATTAAAGACTACCTTGTGAGAGGATTTTAGATCCACGGTTGTGAACCACCTTGTTAGAGGATTTACAAAGGCTTTTATGGGCCTACCCGATTAAGGGTTTTAGACTTGCCAAAGATGTGAGTAATCAACAAGTGAGCGATCTAGCAAATAGCACAGTCATAAAGAGATTTGTTCATCGCCAAGATTTCCTTATGAGGGGAATGAGAGTTGATAGAAGTAGAAGATGATTTAGTTGAAGTGAGAACATCATTACTACTAAATATAGCATTCACATTGAGAGATGGTCTTTTAGATGCTTTGGTGGGCTTAGAAAGATTATATCCAAGTCCAAATGAATATTCATGCATGTTATGTTCTAAAGGAACTTTAATTCCTTGTTCATTTGCGCCACAACCATTTCCACTATAGCCACTCTTAGCCAAAATATGAAAACCACAACCATAACGATTAGCCATTTCAGAAAGAAAAGGTGGTTTTTCATAAGACAAAGAATCAAATCCTTCAGAATTAGAGGTGTGAGGAGAAGAAGTTTGAGAAGCGGCCACAAAATTATTGCTCATAGGTTCAGGTAAGATAGATTGATCTCTAGTTTCTTCCTTCTTTTTAACTTTAAGCTCTCTAGGAGGAACCCTATACTCACCTACAAAGGTGGGATTAAAATCAAGAGATCCCCAATCGTCTCCTGCGAGAACCTTCTCAGGATCAAAAGCCTTTTCATGTGTAGATTCAGGAACTTCAGACTCATCCAAAGGATTTTGATTATCAGAGGGTGATGATTCATCCACAGGTATCTTGTTTAACGAGTCATCACTAGAAGAGGAAGGCTTAGAAGAACTCCCTTTGGAAGTGGATGTTTGCAAACAAGCTTGAAAATTAGTGTCACCTATCAAGGTATATGTATTATTATTATAAATAAATTTAACTTGTCTATGCAAAGTAGAGGGGACAGCTTGCATACTGTGAATCCAAGGTCTCCCTAATAACAAGTTGTATGTTAGATTTCCCGACATAACATGGATAGGAGTAGGCAAAATAACAGGTCCCACTGTGATGGGTAAGGTGATAATACCTAATGAAGACTTAGCCACATTATCAAAGCCTCGAATGGGACGAGAGTCAGGCTCAATAAGGGATGTATCCACATTCATCTTATGCAATAGATTAATGCTACACACATTAAGGCCAATAACCATTATCTACCAGTGTTCGTCTTATAGCAGTGTCATTTATGATAACCACAATCATCAAGGGATCATATTGATGTTGAATTTCACTAGTAGGCAACTCATCTTGAGTAAACACAATTTGAGCTTTAGGATTCATCACAGAGTTAACCAAAGACACTATATTACTAGATGTATTAGGTGGAGGAACATTCAAATCTTTCAAGGCATCTTGTAACATTCCATGATGAGCGGAAGAAGTTTGGATCAAATCCCAAAGGGATATCTTAGCAGGAGTAGTTTTAAGTTGTTCTATGAGATCATATTCCTTACCAAGAACTTGTGAAATACGAGGAGCTTGAGGAAGAATAGGTTGGGAATGAGGAAGTGAAGTTGGGATAACTGGAGGAGGATTAGGCTGCCTATTATTTCTTGTATTATAGGTATGGGCAACCGCATGATAACTTTCTCTAGTCAATTGCTTAGCATACTCATAAGGGCTCTTAGTAGAATAACCTCCTTGCACAGTAATAATAGGTTTGTGAGGAGTGCAAAAAGAATCATTAGCATAACCACCTTGGACCACTAAGATAGGCTTATTTAAAGGTTGAGAATTTTGAGAAGGACAAGCACCTTGGACAGTGAAGAGAGGTTTGTTAGGTGTTTCATTCACATGTATCAAATTGATTGAGGATGGTTTAGAGGAATGAACAAAAGTGTTGGAAGAATTATTGATAGTCTTCTCTTGCACTAAAATCTTACCATGGATTAAATCATTTTTAGGAGAGAGACAAGGGGTAGGCACTGATGTTCTAGTAGGAAAAGTAATACTAGGAAAGGTCATATCATCCTCTATCATCAAAGGATCTACATGGGGATTAAACTCTCTAGGAGAAGGATCAACATTATTCTCTAAAGTCTCACTTTTGAGAGGGAGATCTTTGAAAGACATGTTAACCATCTTGCTTTGAACTAGGGTTTCCTTATGAGTAGAACCAAGTTGAGGAGAGGGAGATGCTTTATTTTTAGAGGGAGAATAATTGAGATTCAAGAGAGGTGAGAAACTATCAAGGGAGTTTTCAATCTTGATTTCATCCCCTTTGGCTAGGGTTCTCTCATGGGATAGAGAATAATCTACACCTTCTTCTAATGGTTCATCCCAAATAGTGAGGTTGTTGAAAGGAATGTTTGAAGTATTGTTAATTTCAGGAGAGGAGATAACATTGTTTATTAATTCCTCATCCTTAGGAGGGAGAGCATCAATAGTTGTGTTAAAATCATCCTCTTTCCTCAAAATATGTTCAATATGATCTTTAGAGGAGAGAGAATTAAGGAAATTGCTTATTATTTCATCTTCTTTCTCTAAGGGATGCTTATGGGTAAGACAAACTTTAGGAGAAGGGTAAGCATTTATCATTAATTCATCATCTCTAGTGGGAATTTTGTTGGAAAAGGAAATGCCATCACTAGGAAATGTAGGGATAATGTCATCTTCTTGCACAAAAGGATCCTCATGAAGGGAGTTTTTTTTAGGAGGAACATGAACATATTTCTCCAAAGATTCATGCTTAGGAAGGAGATCTTTGAAAGAAGTGTTCATAACCTCTTGTTGCACTAACATGCCCCCATTGGAAGGACCAACTTTAGGAGAAAATAAGTCAATGTCCATCAATACCTTTTCACTTAGAGAGGCATCATGTAGGGAAGGTAAAGTAACATTAAGAAAGGTGTTTATGATATCATTCTCTTCCTCTAGGATAGCTAAATAGGAAGGGCACATTTTAGGAGAATTGTCAAGATCACTCTTAAAGTCTTCATCCTTAGAGCATGGGAGAGTCTCAAAGGGATTGGTAGCAACTCTTTTAGGCACTAAAATGTTGTTATAGATGGGGGGAGGTTCTTTAGGAGAAGGAAAAATTGAAACAAGGGAAGCTAACCCATTATCACATCTATGAAATGAATGCATCATGACAACAATTTTCCTTTTTCAAATGATAACACATGCAAAATAGAAGGAAATGTTCAATGCAAGTACTTAGAATGTAGATTTAGAAAATGAAATTTATGATTCAAATGAGTTCCTAAATCAGATTTGAAATTATTGATCCCAATTAAGCTATCCACAAGTTCAACTTTGAATTGAAAAATTAGGGTTTTAACAAAAATTTCCTCTAAATTTTTGAATCTTGCAAGAAATTAAAACTTGTAAATGCAAATTTGAATTTGAAATAGCATAAACACTCAAATTTGAAAACATAAATCAGAATTAGGGAAGATTGGAGTTCACGTCGGGTTCACCAAAATGTGTGGGGGAAAAAGCGAGACTAGGCTAACATGCCCTAATCTCACTTTCGATCACACACTTGTGGAATACGAAAGAGCCTAGAGGTATCACACAATTGGCTACTTCTTTTTGTGGAAGAGAGAGCCACGGGCTACCTATTAGGATTTCTATTCCTTTGTTGTAATTGAAAGATAAGATGATGCAAGTTCAATTCCTAACCCCAAAGTGCAAGTATGAACTAATAACAAGATTGTAGAATTGAAACTAAACAATGGAAAGCTATAAACACAAGGACAAGACAAGAATGTAAATGTGTACCTGGTGTTAAAATCTGAGTGAAAATGTTCGAGACGGGGGCGTGGGCGCCAGTGTCCTGATTCTGCCCCTGAAACTACTGTTTTGCAACCTGAAAAGCTGTCAAAAATGCTGAAAATTGTTGTCTGACAAAAGGACCAGGGCGCCCAGCACCCCTGTCCCAAGGACCAGGGTGCCCAGCACCCCTGTCCCAGGGACCAGGGTGCCCCACGCCCCTGTCCTGGTCTTTTTCCCTGAAATTTGGTGTGAAGTTCTATCTCGGTCTGCTTCTTCCGGATCTGCAACTTGCGGCGGCGTCCGAATTCTGAAACCTGCACTTATATCTGAAAAGGTATGGTGGGCGGCTATATAGGGTTTTGCCTTAGTCAAACCCCCGCTTTGGTGATTTCCACCTCCACGAATAGCCAAGTTGTATTGTAAAAGTAATGTGTGTGCAGACCTTGTGTGTGTGCAAGATCCTAAAATGCAAGTAAGCAAACTAGAGCAACCTAGAAAGTAAACCCTAATTGCTTGCAAATGATAATGTAAATGCTCCAAATCAAGATGTAAAGAGATCTAAAGCATGAATACAAGTGATATAATGAGGCTTATGCAAAGACATGAAAACAACATGAAATCATACCCAACCCCAAGGGAGGGGTACAAGCCAATCTTCAGTCGGTGATCCCTTATTGTTCTTCAATGCTTTCAAAGCCCTAAATGGATGAATGAAAATGCTTGATGGATGAATGTTGAATGTTGTTGAAGTCTTCAAAGATCTGCTCTTTCGCTGCATAGAAGGTCCTTGAAACCAAAATTCGTGATCCTTTCCAATGAAGAAAGAGAGCTCTTATATATGAAACCCTAGGTCTTAATTTCAACTTTTGGCCAACCTAGAGATTGAATCTCCCGCCAATATCTTGGGGTTAAGCTTTATTTTATGATTGGATTGCACTCCTAAAATTTTAGGAAAAATTTCCGGGACCGTGTGCACTCCGGGCGCCATGGTCCCGACAACTTTTCACCAAATTTTCAGGGCCGTCGGATATGATGATTTTAGAGAGAATCCCAAAGTTACAGGTGATTTTGAGATGTTTTGACCCCCAAAATCAAGCCCCCAAGTTCAAAATAGGACCTAATTAGGGTTTTTGATTAAATGATGTATTGGAGGAATAAAATGAAAGGGGCACACTTTAATGAAAGGGCCCAACTTTATGATGTGGAAGATGATGAAATAGAACCTTAGACCTAATTAATTTAATTAATTAAGTGCTAAAGGGGAAATGCAATGCAAAATGCAAAATGCGCCAAGGCGGGTGCTAAACTAGGTGTGAAATTGTACCACCCTAGCAAGTGCGTACAATTTACGACGCTACAGATACTTGATAAGGCCTATTGTTAGCCTGTGGTAACTATCTCTTGACTGAGACCAATTCATTTCCATACCCTTGCAGTTGCTAGCTCATTTTTTGCATTGAAGTCTCCATAGCAGCCTTGAGCTCTTGGATTTCAAAAGTTGGAGGGGGTGCAGGTGTAAGCAAATGGCTTGAAGACGTCGTTGGTATTGGTGCTAAAACAGGCTATTGGGTAGGAGCCTCTGGAAATAAGGGCATTGGAGGCCTAGGAGACAACTTTCCTGCTCGTATTAAGCAATTTTTTGTCCTTATGGTAGTCTCATAAGATAATGGGAGATTATCTCCTCCCATAGATTGAATCATTGCATCCATGTCATTGTTCGAAGATTGAATCATTCCAGCTATGTCACTATTCAAAGCCTTAAGAAAATATAGAAAAGAGTGGTTTGATGAAGGCTTAACTAATGATGGAATTATATCCCATGTCTTTTGAAATTTATAGTTGAAATCACCCATGAACTCATGGGGTCCTCTTTTTATTGTGGTCAGTTGCTCCTTAAGTGATAGATGGTCACTTTTGTCTTCAAAATGCTTGCATAGCTTTTCTCCTAACTCATCCCAATTGTGGACGAAGTTAGGAGCTAGCCCTCTATACCATTGGAGAGATTTTCCCTTCAATGAGGAGGCAAGAAGCCTCACTGCAACATTGCCTGTAGTGACATCAAACACAGTGCAGATGCTTGACACATTGTGTATGTGTTCCTCCGGGGAGGTAGATGTCTCTCCTATGAAATATGGAATAGCCTTCAAGGCTGCCACTGGAATATCATTCTTTTGGGAAAAAACCAAAGTGTTGCCACCATTAAAGGTGACAAATGCATGTGCTCTTGGCACTTCCATAGCAAATAAGGTTTTGTTGATATGGATGCCAGGGCCCTTAAGTCGTGTTAATCTTGAGATAGGAGGGGTAGAGAGGAATCTTGAAGGTGTTAATGTTGTTTATTTTAACTTCGGTAAAAAAAAAAAAAAGTTAATCGGATTCCAATTGCCTTAAAGGCAACATTGGAATCTAATAACAAGGTTGGGCCCTTCTCTCCCCTTACACGCCAAGCACAAAAGAAACATATGCTTCCATTATAGGGTCGACCCTATATTGTAATGTGTGAAGTTAAGCCCTAAATGGGCGGCATTGTATACTCCAAACGTGTGGACCTATCCACAACATTGTAATATGCAAAAATCAATATGTAGCGTGCAAAATGGTTTTGGTGCCCAAGGTTAAATGGGTCGACTTAGAGATAAGTCCAAAAGATGAACCTCGTATACATACAAGCCACTTGCAACGCTTAAACATACAATGACATCATGTGAATTAGTCTGATTTGAGAAGTGTGAAATATCTATGCTCCTTATAGTACGAATTATTCCTCCAAAGGTCAGGTCTCCTTCATATCAACGAAGACAAATAATGATGATCAACGAATACCTCTTCTCTGCAAAGTGCAATTCTGATTGTTGAATTGCAAGGAAGGTGTGCGAATTCATTCTAAAGTGTTCAAGTTCTCATTGATGTGTGAAATCACTGTTGTGGACAGTGAACATCCATTGTTGGGTCAGTGAATCATATTGATTGTACTGTGAATCCATTGAGGTCCTCTTGCTCACAAAGTTCTGAGATAAGTATGACATTCACTATGATGATTTATGCCCTAGTTAGCTAACTTTGTAACTGTAAAACTACCCTAATATAATCAGAACTTGAGTTCCTTTGTTGCTGGATTTTTCCTCCAAGAGGGAGGTTTTCCCAGGGTAAATAGTGTTGTGTGCTACTTCATTTTGTGTATTTCATTTCCTTCTACTGTGCCTACTAATTTTGTTCAATTATATCAAATATGACCATTGAACTAAGTCAGTATAATTTTGTTAAGCATTCAATTTATGTTTTCTATCCTATACTGCTAATCTGAGCACTAAAATCAGCATGGTATTAGAGCCAGGTTCGTACTAACCAGTGATCAGATTTAATCATGTAATTTCAGTCTCTTGTTCTTTCCTTCTTTGGTGACAGGTCCAAATAGAAATCAGATCTGGAGCAAAATTGAAACCAAAAGGAAGAATTAGGTTATGGCATGTTGGTCAATGAATTAGGTCTCCAAACTATAAACATCTTCTTTAGGCTGGAAACAAGTTTCATTGATCAACGAACCTAATGCAAATGAGGGTGCATTTGCAAAAATTAGGATATGATTCACCTTCGACCAATGGAGAAGCCTGCATGGTAGTATTTGCAATTCGTGTGGAAGTCTTCGTCAGGTTGATAATGAATCTGGCACATTCAGGTGTTTTCTCTCAATAATTTAAAATAAAAGATTCGTTCATTTAACATTTAATGTTTTCATTGTCATCAAAGTCGTCTTATTGAGAGATTCTTATATTTACTACTTGTTAAAGAATCTATATTTAGTCCTTGTTAAACCGAATATTATAAGAGGGTTCTTGGTTAATTAAGGTTGTTGTTAAGGGTTTATTATTTTGTTTGGGCTGCATATTTATGTAGTGTTTAAGATCTGAATTATTGAATTAAGCAAATAAATATTCTTTGAGCTAATGCTTAATCTGAAAATTTTGAATCTACAAGTTAACTGAATACTGTTGGAAGTCTAGTTACTATTTAGGTTGCAAGGTTATTCTCGCAGGTTTACTGTTGAATACTATTGCAACATTTTAGTCTTACATGATAAATTATGTTCAAGATATAGGATTGGAAAAGACGGTAGCATATTGTCCTTCCTGCACCATTTTGGGACAAGTCACTACCAACCATATATTAATGTTAAGATCTCTCTCGTTGACTCTTCATGCATAGTTGGTGGTACCGTTGATAGCTTCAGTGAATGTCATGAGCTATGGCACCGTGGTAGCTTGATTCTAGCCCTGTGGTTTGAAAGAATACATTATAGGTTGTCATGTATCAACCTTAGCTGGTTTGTCATTTTGACTATATATATTTTAGCTTACTAATTGCTATTGATTCATGGAAGTATAGCTCTCTATCAGGCTCTCACTATCATTGCTTGGTTAGTATCTTCATTGGTAAGTATACTTCACTCTCCTTGTAAACATTCTATGTCACCATCATGTGGTACTTCATTATTAAAAGGTGTTAGTACTTCCTCATCTATGATCTGATTGAGTTTTGACTATCAATTGAATGATTCTATAATAGTTACATAAAACTGACTTTTCAGTTGAGTATTTGTTATCATGAAGTGTGAAGTATTATGGAAATTAATGATATACACTATATCTTCAATTGTTGACTTAGAATTGTTCTAGTTGATAACTATCATACTTTTGTGAGCTAATGTAGACTCTATTAGGTCAGACTAATGGTTGAATGCATGTACTCTCAAATCTGTGGAAACCCTGCTGAGGCAGAAAATGAACATGACTTAACTCTTATGAGTTTCTTTGTACATCCTTCATGAAAATTAGATTTTTGTTATAACCTGTACGATGATGTACAAGTTTCAGGTTGTATGTTACAGGTTGGCTCTTTTTAATTTGTGTCACATAAGTATTGTCTCAGCATTCTATGTATCATTGGTTATATTGTTAAAGAGATGCATCTAACTTATCATGAATGTTGTGATTCTCACCCAAGGTCATTTTTGTATAACCTCGTATAGTAGATGATGTATGGCGAGGGCCAAGGCCATACTGACATCAGAAATCCATAAGCTTGGATTGATGTGGCTTCAGAGGGAGCTTTGAAATAAGGCATAAGGATCTTCACACTCGATTAGAAGAAGTTTGAAGATATGTCATGATCATAATTGCACCATGGGTCCAATTCATAAAAGGTGAAGTTGGCATTTCTCATCTTTGTTTATGAATATCTATGATACTACAATACTTGGCTATTAGTTTGATATTGAGGATTAAGAGGGAGCCCTATGATCTTCAATAAAAGTCTTGACAATTACTTGATAAGCCTAGGGTTTTGTAAAGATTCTAACTTGTTCCTTAAAGTATTTGAAATGCTAATTCTGATTTCTTATGTGGATGATCTAACTCTGACTGATAAAGATAGTCTCATAATTTGATATAAGAAACAATTAGCTCAGAATTGAGATGGAAGATCTAAATCTAAAATGCAATACTTCTAGGTTAGAAGTGTGGCAAGGATCTAATGAAATTATTCTAAGTCAAGTTTTCTATTGATATGTTGAGAGAGTTAGAATTGTGTATTGTAAACCTATATGGAAACTAACTTGAAGAAGTTGAGTATGTCTGCAACCAACTATGATTTTGCAAATTCATCTGAATAGAGGCAGGTTGATTGGTGAGTTTTTCAGCTAATCAAAGCTAAGCATATTGTTGTAGCCAAGCATATCTTGATATATTTTCAAGACACAATTGATTATGGGTTGAAGTTGCCATCACATTAGAAGACTACTTAGGTTCAGATTGGTCAAGAAGTGTTACAGACAAGGAAAACACTTCAAGCATTCATTTTAGCTTGGACCCACTGCGATCTCTTGGACCTACAGGAATAGTCCTTAGTTGCATTGAGTATTGCTAAAGCTAAATACATTGTTGCAAGTGTTGCATCAAGAGAAGTAATGTGGTTTCTCAAAATTCTTGTTATGTTGTTTTGATTTTTATCAGGGTTGTATAGAGATACCTGACAATTCAGTGTTTTATGGCAGGACAATCCTGTGTTGCAGATGTTCTCACCAAGTCTCTTGAAGCTTGACTACTTCAAAAGATAGACTTGGAGTTGTGGAGAACACCGCATTGGTTGAGAGGGAGTCTCAACCTCAGTGATACATTGTGTTGTATCAACCACCTTCTGCGGGCAATGCAAGGTGGTATTGTACTCTTCTCAGGGAGAAGATCAAATGTAACCATCCTCTACGAGCAATGTAAGATGGTATAAAAGATCCTCTCCACCCTCTGTGAGAAATGTAAGGTGGATCCATTATTTGCTTATGTGAAAGATGGAGGATTTTGTTTATTCCATTCTTTTCTTGTGTGCAAGATGGAGATTATATTTATTCCATTCTTTGCTTGTGTGCAAGATGGAGGATCATGTTTATTAGATTCCATTCTATGCTTGTGTGCAAGATGGAGGACAATGGTTATGTAACTCCACTCTATTCTTGGGTGCAAGATGGAATTCTGATGTTACATTCTTCTTTGGGAGAAGACTGAGGTAAGGCAATGCATGGTGGATATGTGTGATGGAAAGCATGGAAAGACTCTATGATGTGCATGAATACTTGTGTATGTATTCATGACTTGCAAGTGTGCATGTTAAAGTTTTGGATTCACCCTCCACAGGCAGTACGAGATGGATACTATGGGCTACTATTTGTGGCTACTTGTTGTGACCTCTCTAAGGAGTATTTGAAGTTGACAGCTAAGTTCAGATTACAATTTAAACATTGTATGGGTTGGGCCCTAATCTTGTAACCTAATTGTAAGATTATTTTTCTCCCTAGTTAAGAGGCAGTGTTGTTTATTTTAACTTCGCTAAAAAAATAATAATAATTTAATCAGACTCCAATTGCCTTAAAGGCAACATTGGAATCCGATAACAAGGTTGGGCCCTTCTCTCCCCTTACACGCCAAGCACAAAAGAAATGTATGCTTCTATTATAGGACAGACCCTATATTGTAATGTGTGAAGTTAAGCCCTAAGTGGGTGGCATTGTACACTCCAAACGTGTGGACCTATCCACAACATTGTAATATACAAAAATCAATATGTAGCATGCAAAATGGTTTTGGCGCCCAAGGTTAAATGGGCCGACTTAGAGATAAGTCCAAAAGATGAACCCCATATATATACAAGCCACTTGCAAGGCTTAAACGTACAATGACATCATGCGAATTAGTCTGACTTGAGAAGTGTGAAATATCTCTGCTCCTTATAGTGCGATTTATTCCTCCAAAGGTCAGCAAGGTCTCCTTCATATCAACGAAGACAAATAATGATGATCAACGAATACCTTTGCTCTGCAAAGTACAATTATGATTGTTGAATTGCAAGAAAGGTGTGCGAATTCATTCTAAAGTGTTCAAGTTCTCATTGATGTGTGAAATCACTATTGTGGACAGCGAACATCCATTGTTGGGTCAGTGAATCATATTGATTGTACTGTGAATCCATTGAGGTCCTCTTGCTCACAAAGTTATGAGATAAGTATGACATTCACTATGATGATTTCTGCCCTAGCTGGCTAACTTTGTAACTGTAAAACTTCCCTAATATAATCAGAACTTGAGTTCCTTTGTTGTTGGTTTTTTCCTCCAAGAGGGAGGTTTTCCCAGGGTAAATAGTGTTGTGTGCTTCTTCATTTTGTGCATTTCATTTCCTTCTACTGTGCCTACTAACTTTGTTCAATTATATCAAATCTGACCACTGAACTAAGTCGGTATATTTTTTTTAAGCATTCAATTTATGTTTTTTGTCCTATACTGCTAATCTAAGCACTAAAATCAACAGTTAATACTTCTATTTGGGTTCCCCTAATAGGCAACAAAGAGTGTCTACTCCTATAATTTGAATAAGGGAGCTGGATAAATTGAACAATACCTCTAGATGATGATTTGGTTTATCTTATTGGCATAGGTTGCAATTGGTATCACCGAGAGTCTAAATTTGTTCTTAAGAGAGTCGTCGAGTATGTGATTTGTCACCTCCAAAGGTTGAGTTGTTGATAGACACACCAACTATCAGCAAAGATATGATCAGTGACTAAGATTTTGTACCCCAGATGGTCATCTATGAACTAAAAGTTCAACAGTCCCACCGGGCGTGCCAAAAACTGTTGTCACAAAATTTTGCACCCTTGATGACCCATGAAACCTTGATCATCAACCTTATGAAACATGGAAACAATCTCCCAAGTGTGGGACTTGCAAAAGTGAGGTTGAGTCTCTGGAGAAGGTTGACTTCCTATTCAATCTTGGTGCAGGTGTTGGACTAATCCAACACTGATAAATCCTATTCTATTGATTCTAAGGGAAAGGGGAGAAAGAAGGGAAACTGAAAGAAGGGAAATAAGGTTTGCACCTAGATAGAATATGATCTTCCTCACTATAGTTGCACAACACATTAATGAGATCAACCAAGAGTATGCACAACTTTCTATCTTAACTACTTTCCTAAAGCATGAGTGAAGGTCATAATTCTTATGAGAATCAAAAGGAGTTGCACTTAGCTCACAGATGAAGCTCTAAGAGGCATTAACACAATCTCATATACTAAGAAAACAAACTAAAACACATTCAGACAAAAAGGTAAGACATTACACAAGTTATCCAAACTGAGAAATAGACAAAATAGCCAACTTAATTAATGCAAAGGCAACACATTTTTTACAAATACAGAGAGAACAAGGTCCATTTTGCAGAAGAAAAAGAAGGAAAGATCCTCCAAAATATTACAGAAATTGCCTTTATAGTTCAAGCATAACTCAGACTAGATTCAATAGAAACCCTAACCCTAACCAAGGTTATAAAAAAGGCAGAGGGGAGAAGACAATCTGATTGAAAGATCTAAGTTGTAGCGTGCAAAATCTCCTTTGCGGGTGTATAATTGCATGGGAGGAAACAAACCTACCCTGCAGATGAAGTAACCCCAACACATAAGAATTATTGGGTACACTCTAGGGCAAAAGGTCTCTTATCTGCAATGAATGAGCATGGATTTCATTTGAAATCGGCTACAGAGGCATAGGAGGGACAATCATCTCCTGAAAATTAGGAGAAATCTGCATGGGATGGCGTTTGAGAAATCTTTGTCAAACTCAAAAATCTTCATAATGCATTGAAGAGGCATGAGTGGCATCCATAATCGGCCTGCAGGGTCACTTTTGGAGTAATGGCGATAATCCCTAGTGGTTGAATGAAAATCAGATCTGAGATCAGGCGTCAATTGAGCACAAAAAATGTCTCGACTACCAAGTCGGCAACCACCCACTTTGCAAAGCAATTGAATTTCAACGATCACCACAAAATTGAAAGTCCATCGTCGATCAAGAGATCTTGCACGCAGATGGACACACGAGGTCTCGCCATATAAGTGCTCAAAAGCCCTCTTGAAGATTAAAGCATTTTTATCAGATCGAGCTTTATGAAAATCCAACAATCGTAGATGGCTGACGTGGCCCCCACGGGCCCACATCTCCACCTTTCTATGTGACGGCCTGGCTGCCTAACCGACCATGCGGGATAGCGAGGAACACCCTCTCTCGCGATCTCTTACCCTGCAGGCCGCTTTGTTTGTCGTCTTTACCTTGCAGGGTGGCAGGGACACTACCCACAACCTTATGCTCTCCTACCTCATAGGATCACTAGGACTACATGGAAAGGTTTGTGGGATGGCGGGATGACTATCTGCCCCTTCACATTGTTATCTCAGGAACCTTTTTGCCTCCCTATTTTGCCTGTGCGAGGAAATTATATCATAGGTCAAGATCACCGTCCTGCTATCCCGCAACATCACTTACTGGCTTTAGAAAAACTTGCAGGGTAGTGGGGCCGAAAAACTTGAGGGGAAACCACCAACGGCCGATAAGAGGAAAAGGGGGAAATAGGCCCGCTAACAACCAGGAGCCCTCTAGCCGGTGAAAAATAAGTGATTTGACTGACCGGCTCAGTCAACTCAAAAATAAAAGCAATGGAGCTTGAAAGGAATAGATCCCCACCGATGTTGCCTAAACAATGCACATAACACACAGGTCATCCAGTTGTGCATAACACACAAGTTACGCAAAACAATTAGAATTTGCTCAGATTGGATCTATAGCTTTGTTGACAGAAAAGGGGGTCAACAATGTCCACACTTCAAACATTGGGGATGCAACGATTCATAGTAATCCCTTCTAGATAACCAAATGTATGATATGCATTATGGCTTTTAATATTATTTCACTTTTGCAATTTCCATGGCCTCCATTTAAAATGTTCTGTCAACTTGGTTTAATTCCTTCTACATGATCTAAATTCTAATGTTCTAATTGATTTTATGTCATTTTTAGTTTACTATCTTGATCTAAAATGACCACGGGTTATTATCTCCATGGGTTATTTTGACCATGGGTTATTATGTCCATGGGTTATTATGATTGTGGGTTATTTTGTCCTTGGGTTATTATGACAGGGTTATTGTGTCAAAGGTTATTTTGGCTGGGTTATTATGTCTCGATACCTGGAAGCCAAGCTTAACTTCAACCATGCACTCTCTCTCTCTCTCTCTCTCTCTCTCTCTCTCTCTCTCTCTCTCTCTCTCTCTCTCTCTTGAATATAGAAGAAAATATCATTCCAATATTACATGTCAAAAATTATGACATCAATGGCAAGCCTACATAATGCACGATTACCAAAGATTGGGATATCCCAAAACATGTAAGAGTAATAGATTTATGTACATGTGATAACATATAAATCTTAAATTTTGCTCACATTATACATGTTATTACGTTATCCAAGGCTTCCAAAACATCAACCAACAATCCTAGATTTCACCTCCGTATACAAATGAAGTCATACATTACTTAGAAGAAAAATGTGAGGTGTAGTTGATAAATAGACCAATCTATAAAGAAATCAAATGTGAAATTTGACGAGAGGGCATGTGCACAAAGATGATGGTCAGAAAAGTGGACACCACCCAAAAAAAACTTGGAAAAACAAGCAACACGTACGCGGTTTTAAAATTTCAAATTCTCGCGTACGCGCTTAGGTTTGTTCTTCCCAAGCCTAGAAAAGGTAGCGCGTATGCGCTGCTTTTAGGAAAATGAGCGCGTATGTGCTACGCCTTGAAAAATGAGCACGTACACACTAATAATCCAAATAAAACCGCGTACGCGGTGCCTGGTAAAAAAAGTTTTTAAAAAAAAACTAGGTCTCATTTACCCGTAAATCGCGTTTTTAACTTCATCTTTTCCCCATTTTCTCATCTAAACCACAAACGGGTGCTAGATTTGTCCTCTAGGCTATGGATCAAGGTTAGTTTTTGTTTATTTTTGTCTTTCTTTCTGGTTTATGCAATTTGTTTTACATTTTGAATTTAATTTCATTAATTTTGATTAGGTTTTTTCATTTTTTGTTTCAAAAACCAGATTCTTCAAATCCAGAACAAGAACAACCAAATGCACCTCCTGAAAACCCACAAGAACAACCAAATGCACCTCCTGAAAACACACAAGAACAACCCCCAATTCCTCCTTTTGACCGCACAGCCGAAACACAGGAATAATTAATTAATCAGTTAGGACAAAATACGTCTAAAATCAATAAACTGATTGTAAAATTGAAAACTTCTAAACTTGGCCATCATCAATCACTCGCCACTAGCCTAGAAACATTAGCTAGTGGTGCCATAGTTGTTTCCACAGAAATTACCAAATGGGGAAGCTTTAGGGATAGGTGTCATCAATTCTATGCCAATGGGCTATCATACGATGGAGTAAAAAAAAAATATTTCTAAACAACAAATATGTGCCTTTTTTGTTGATCCCAAAACTGGTTAGTCATTACCTCTTAATGCAAAGAGGTTTCCCATACATTGGTGTACCAATGTGCAGATGAAGAATCTTTTTTGGCAGAGGTGGTGGATGGTCTTTGATGATCCACCTTGTAATAATTATGAGGTGCCATTATATTTTTTGAGAAAAATATATTGTGAGTTTGTGCTCAATGTGCGACCAGACTATTTTGACATGAGAGAGTTTCATGGTAGAGGTGGTGGCTCTGCCCAAGATAGACCTAGAGCCCGTAGGCAATTAGCTGCGGAGAGTCGCCGCCCCCTAGCACCCAAACCCAAGGTGCATCAGGTTGTCCCATTAGAGCTGAAAGAGTCGATGGAGCTACAAACTCTTCAAGCGGCCACAACATTGACTGGTGCCATTATCCAGCATGGGACGTCATTAGCACGCCCTATTGTATTGGATGATGAGCCGTTAGAGGGCAACAGAGAGCCCATAGAGCATATGTGTGTCAGTTGCTCGGGGATATGCTTGGGGATAGATGATGCAGCCAGTGCAGATGGATACTCATATCATCTGTGCACGATTTCCGGTTGTAGATGTCAGGCTCACACGGTTGAGGATGTCGTGCTAACAGATGAGTTGATGGACATGGTGTTTGCCCATGAGCCACAGACACAGGTGTGTTGATTTGAATTCATAACATTTTATTTATCAGTCACTTTAAATTTGTAATTACATAAATGAATTTTTATTTATACATCGATTTAAATTGAGAAAAATAATATGCATTTCAGGATGCAGCAGAGGTATCCCATACACCTCCCCCAGTTACCATAGCTGCAACTTCGATGCCTGAGGTATAAATTTTGTAACATGTTAAAATAGAATAGTACACTTTGAATTCAAAAAAATACAAGATATACTAACTATCTTTAATGCTTGGTCCAATTTTTGGTTTGTAAGTGTTGACAGGGGACGAAATGTCCCAGATTGATGGCATCATGCTCTCACCGATCGATTTTGGCCTACAAGGCTATACGGTATCATATTTTGTACAACTCTTTTTATGTATTGTTTTGATGGAATATGCAAGTCATTTCATTTTAGATTTTTAAAATTATGTTTAATTTATTATCTGTACTAATATCTCATGTTAATTTTATGTTTTTGGGGTACCCCCTCCACGTCTAGGGCTCATCCTAAGAAAAAGAATTCCTCAATGATGCCAAAACGTGTGAAGAAGGTAATTGAACACATTTTTAGTTGTACAATTGTTTGAAAATGTTGAAATCAAGTATTAGTTGAGGTTTGTAGATTGATTAGTGTTTTTTGTCCATTTTACATGTACAGCGGCCATTGAGCTTTGTGGATATGTTGAATGCACTTGATTTGCCCGCGGATCAAGAGAGGGCGGAGGTATGTATCTCTACTTTATTTTCTTGATTTCATGATTATATGCACGCGTACATGTGAACTTGTGATACATTATAATCTTATAATTTTTCATGCAGGAAATATCCATACCTATTTCGTCAATGGCGAACCCTCCTCCTTGCACTGGAGAAGCATCTCAGGATCCGGTACACTTTTGTTTGATATGTAAAATTAATTGTTTTCAACCTTCAATACTTATCATTACATTAATTGTATTTAATCTTTGTACATTTTTTGTATAGATAATAGCGACAGTTTCTACATCGATGGTGAGCCATCCTCAGTCCATTGGAGAAGCATCTCAGGCACAGGTACGTCATTGTTCTCTATATTATAGCTTTTAAGTGTTTTTGATATATTTATGTTAGTACATTGTATTAATTGTACATTTAATCTACAATAGACTCCTTCGCGGTATGGCCATAACGTGGATCCATTTAAGTATGTCTTCAAGAAAACTCCTAAGAGTGACAAGGAGAGGAGAGCGAAGACATTAGCTCCTGGATCAGTCGATGAGGTAATCTACATTTCAATTGCAAAGGAATTAAAGTTAAATGCATAGTTATGTTGTTAATTGTGAACTATTTTCTACAAAAGAATTCTAACTTGGCTTTTGAATTGTGGTTTTGCAACCATCTACAGAGCCGCGTACTGCACCGAAGAGGCTTGATTTTGATGATCCACCACAAGTTTAGGATCATATAGTGTTATTTTTGGTCATAGAATGACCAATACATGTAGATATATTCTACATTTTTATTGTATATCGATTTGGACATGGCATATGCCACATTTTTGTAATACTTGTATTGACTTGGCAGACATGCTTTTTTTTTATATATATAAATATCGATATTTGATCCAATAAATGTGTAATGAGTTCATTATTTTGTATTCATTGTATTTTGTGGTTGTCCTTTTATAAATTTAAATGAATATTTGCATATGTAATCAACAATATGAATATAAACAACAAAAATATATGATAAAAAACATTGCAATCATGGAATATGATTTGATGAAATTTCTAAAATGTTGAATTAACCCTACAAAACTCCTTGTATTCAGTTCATTATTGTGTATTCGTTGTATTTGGTGGCTGCCCTTTTATAAATTTAAATGAATATTTGCATATGTAATTAACAATATGAATATAAACAACAAAAATCGACAATATGAATATAAACAACAATGTGTTTGGTGTGAGAGCACCCTCATGCTAGCAATGGTCAAATTTTGTTCGTCATGTGCACAAACAAACGTCGCGAGCACGTTTGGGTGGACAGATTTACGCTAGGCATTCCACTGTCATGCATCCCAAAGCACCAGAACGTCGAGAGTCATACCCTACTGGTGTGATCTCTCAAGTGACCTGAGTTCAAAAAATTGTCAAAATTTGACAGACTATTTCTTCCAATCCACGACACATATGGTTGATTTGTTTGATCCCATGGGGTCGCGTGAGGCTCCTCTACAATTGCCTATCTCAGTTTTCAATGACTCGGAGCCATTTTCAATTAGTAGCATTTTTTTGCCTGCTCCAAAAACCGTCAGTTGCTTGCAAGGAAAAGTTGCAAGATTGGCTAGAATTGATTTTGTTCGTCATGTGCAAAAACCGACGTCGCGAGCACGTCTGGGTGGGCATTTTTACGCTTGGCACGCCCCTGTCATGCATCCCAAAGCACCAGAACGTCGAGAGTCATACCCTACCGATGCGATCTCTCAAGTGCCCTGAGTCCAAAAAATTGTCAAAATTTGACGGACTGTTTCTTCCAATCCATGACACATACGGTCGATCTGTTTGATCCCGTGGGGTCGCGTGAGGCTCCTCTACAATGGCCTATCTAGGTTTTTGACGACGATGAAGCCATTTTCAATTAGTAGCATTTTTTCACTTGCTCCAAAAACCATCAATTGCTTGCAAGGAAAAGTTGCAAAATTGGCTAGAATTGATTATGTTCGTCGTGTGCACAAAATGACATCACGAGCACGTCTAGGTGGGCAGGTTTACACTAGGCATACCCCTGTCGTGCATCCCAAAGCACTAGAACGTTGAGAGTCATACCCTACCAGTGCGATCTCTCAAGTGCCCTGAGTCCAAAAAATTGTCAAAATTTGACGGACTATTTCTTCCAATCCACGACACATACGGTCAATATGTTTGATCCTATGGGGTCGCGTGAGGCTCCTCTACAATGGCCTATCTCGGTTTTCGATGACTTGGAGCCATTTTCAATTAGTAGCATTTTTTTGCCTGCTCCAAAAACCGTCAGTTGCTTGCAAGGAAAAGTTGCAAGATTGGCTAGAATTGATTATGTTCGTCGTATGCACAAACCGACGTCACGAACGCATTCGGGTGGGCAGTTTTACCATAGGCATGCCCCTTTCGTGCATCCCAAAGCACCAGAACGTCGAGAGTCATACCCTACCGGTGCGATCTCTCAAGTGCCCTGAGTCCAAAAAATTGTCAAAATTTGACAGACTGTTTCTTCCAATCCACGACACATACGATCGATCTGTTTGATCTCGTGAGGTCGTGTGAGGCTCCTCTACAATGGCCTATCTCAGTTTTCGATGACTCGGAGCCATTTTCAATTAATATCATTTTTTCGACTGCTCCAAAAATCGTCAGTTGCTTGCAAGGAAAAGTTGCAAGATTGGCTAGAATTGATTTTGTTCGTCGTATGCACAAACCGACGTCGCAAGTGTGTCCGGGTGGGCAGGTTTACACTAGGCATGCCCCTGTCGTGCATCCCAAAGCACCAAAACTTCGAGAGTCATACCCTACCGATGCAATTTAGAAGTTGCTTGACAACTTTTTCCACAATTTTTTTGACAACAATGACAATTTTTGCTCAAATTGTATCTAGTCTCAATCTATGACCCCTATGACCCGATAATGACTCAAATAATTATCTATGATTATACAAGAATCAAGATGGCTCATGATTGACCAGGGACACATCACATATACTCAAAACATAGTCACAGAACATTGACACACAAAATAGTCACAAAACATTGTCACATATTATTCAAAATTTTACCTCTAAATAAGGTCAAATGAGCTCTTGGCTATTTGATTATACAAAAAATTGTCTTACAAATCATCTCATGGGCTTTTATACAAAATTTGGCATTACAATATGTGCGATTCAGCCCATCGCCATTTTAATATACAAATCATCTCATGGGCTTTTATACAAAATTTGGCATTACAATATGTGTGATTCAGCTCATCGCCATTTTAATATACAAATCATCTCATGGGCTTTTATACAAAATTTGGCATTACAATATGTGTGATTCAACTCATCGCCATTTTAATATACAAAATTTGGCATGTACATATGTACAAATCAGCTCATTGCCACTTAAATATACAAAATTATGCCCCTAAATATGTAAAAATCAGCTCATGGGCATTTATATATACAAAAAATGAATATAGAACAATTCGTCAACGATTTATATAAAATTCTCAAAATCATTCTACTCTAAACTGTAGAATCAATCAAGTGAGCCTTCAGGATCGGCTCTAACCCGTATTGTGTCAAGTATTGCCTTGTGGTCAGATTCACGAACTTTCCATAAAATCTTGTTATGAGGTCTACCACGATACTTCATCAAATGAATATTTGTTGCAACAACAAGGTTAGAGAAATGAAGAATGTGTATGTGTGTTTCAAAGTCCTCGTACAACCAAACATCATAATTCTTGATAGGGTATCTTTGAAGCCATGTTCCTGTCACGACAACAGACCCTATTGGGTACTCAATACCCTCTCTATCAATGATTGTGGTTGTCAATTTTCTTTTAGGCTCAACACAACGACACAAATAGTAATATGTTCCTTCTTCATTGTTCTCTTCTGCAACAACTGCATACACATGACCTGCATTTTATAAAGTGTTAATTAATACCAAAAATAAAGTATGATGTACAACAAAATGAACCAAAAAGAATACTTGCAAAAAAATTAACTCAAAAAATCACCTAAATCCACTAGGTCGGATACATGGTCAAAATCCACTGATGTCTCCATCTGGCTCAATTGTAGTGCTTTAGGAATTTGATATGAATCAATGGGAACCAACGGTCTACAAGACCATTTGTCAACCCACTCTTCCGATTCACATTCTTCCCACAAAACAATACATGCATGAAGAGCAAAAACATGCCATTTGTCTTGTATAAATTACCAGTGAACTTGAATTTGAACTCATAAATGAGTGCATGTCACTCGATCCTGCAACTGTACAACAAGCTAGATAGTTTTCAACGTTAGATTCAATGATCAACCAAAAATATCTACGAACCAATGACATACCTGGATTACCTGGGCCCATCGTAGACTTACACCATCGCACAATTGTTTTGGCATCTACCAACTTAGCACCACCTTCGTACTTCAATTCTTCCCTAGCTAGGGCTCTTTTCACACATGCTCCTGCACCATTGTGCCCTCCCTTACCAGGTCCAGCCTCAGTGAAATTCCAAAAATGTTGTACACCGCTTGTCACATGCATCCTTGTCAACCAATAAAACATCCTTGCATTCTTGAATTATGTGGTGCAATTATCTGACCATATTAAGTGTCGGTTGTATCGTATGTTCCTTTCCCTTAAACTATCATAGAAAACTTTAAAGCATCCTTGTACAAACTCAGATGAGAATGAGTACGATCATCACTTATGTAGAAGTGATACTCTCCTACAACTTTTATATCCTCCTATGTGTTATCATCTGCATGCATGAATGCTATGTGTACAAAAATAAAAACTTGTGTAGAGTGATAATACATGGATTGCACTTCATTTTGAGGTTGTAGTGTATAATTTTCAGCGAAATCAACGATAGAGACAATGGTGCCAAGAGGAAATGTGTCCTTACATAACTTGAATTGCTCATCTAACCATCGAGCTCTATGTGTATGCATTATGTACTCATAAACTAGTTTCTCTTGAAACATTTTCATAAATTGAGCTACACATATATCATTTTTCACTACCTCACATCTCTTCAAATCTTTTTCATCTTTAACTCCATGTGACTGTCTTGTATTTTCCGAAAGAAACTAGTTTCGTACCAATTTCATGTGTGCTCTCCAAATGTATGCATCTTGGTAAATGTTGCAAACCACCACATATAGCACAAGAACCTTCCAAACAAAACATCTTATAATAAATGCAACCATCATGTCTATTACATAGCACATTTGAAATAAATTCTCTTGTCAACTTAGGAGGTGCTTGTATATTAAATTCCTGCAAAACATCGTTAGTGTGCAAAGTAGAACAAATATGATGAAAAATATCATAATGCATGGAAAATTCAATATGCATCCTACAACATGTGGTGCGTACATGATTAATCTTAATATAAAAAGGTTTTGCCATTTCAAAAAATCTTTGAGAAATTTTTATTTGAGGAAACTTTTGAAGGAATCTTTCATAAAATTTAGTTTGAGTCATATCCAAATAGTGTTTTGCATGTGGCTCACGATATTTAGACCCAATTCGTCTTCTAACAACATCTCTTTGGTTGGGCGATACTCTTGTGTTGTCATGTCAAAAAAATTTCAATTAATGTTTTTAGTGCATCTACAACAACCTTGTCTTTGCGTGGTAGTCTACCCGAGAATGCCCAAAGAGAATTATTGTTAGGTTCCTCTATTTGTTCTCGACTCTTTAATGTTTTACTTAATGTTGTTCTACTAACGTTTAATGACTTACTTGTTTTGCTTATCAAATGATCTTTTTTTTATTTTCTTGCTCATTATGGTTGATGTAATGACACGTCGAGTAGCATTAGAATCTTTACTACGTGATTATGAACCAATAGATTGATATGCATCAAATAGATTTTTGACAATAGTTCTTTCACTGTTACTTTTAGATGATCTTAGGCCTAGAATTTTCATTGTCTCTCTAAAATTCAAATTTTTAATCATTTGAACAATTAATTGACATCTTGCAGTTTGATTTAAGTTTTTAAAATAGTTTTGCCATATTCTTTTAACCATTCTCCTACAAGTTCGTTCATTCATTTTATTGGGCATTGACTTCAATATATTCTCATCAATGTCAATTAGATACTTTGGCTTCCTACGAATGATTCTTGGAGGTGTTAACATCAGTGCATTATGTACATTCAATTCATCAAGTAGAGAAGGTGTAATATGTTCATCATTTAATTGATTATTCAATGCGGTATCTTCTTCAATTGCATTAAGTTCAAACGGTAAATTATGAAATGTTTCTTCTTCAATTGCATTAGGTTCAAACGGTAAATTATCAAATGTTTCTTCTTCAATTGCATTAAGTGCATTATATTCATTTTGTAAATTGAATTGAGATGTTGAGGATGACATACCTTCTTCTCCCATTGTTCTTATGTCACACAATTTCTTCATACGTTGCATTTGTCTTTCCTTTTGAGCCTCTCGTTGTTCCATCGTTCCTCTCTTGTTCTTTCCCATGGTTGATATCAATTGACCTAAATAGAATCATATTGCATATATATGTAAAGAAAAGTTCAAAAATAAATAAAGAACCATAAATATGCATCTTATCACTGTTTTTTGGAATCAAACTATTAAACAATCACAATTCAATAATTTGAAACCATGCAAAAACAAAAAACTAATAAAAACAACAATTCAATCATTTGAAATCATGCAAAAACAAAAAATTCACTTACTTTTATGTATACAACAGTGATAGAAGTGCAAACACAGTTCCAGTGGGGCCTTCAACGACCTCAAAAACTTCTTTTGAGGCCTTTGGAGGCTCTTGGGGCAACTAAAAACTATGTCTATAAATCGCGTACGCGCTGTTAGACCATAAAATGTTGACAAGCCCAACGGTATTCTTTTTTCCCATTCTGGCTAATAAGTAGCGCGTACATGCTACTAAGCCTAAAAAATGTTATCACAGGGTAACGAATAATGGGAATAGTACCCCCGTACGCGCTTATGAGTAATAAGTACTGTGTACGTGCTACTAAGCCTTAAAAAAGTTATGGCAGGGCAAGGAACTAATAGTTTTAGTACCTCGTACGCGCTCTTGAGAGAGAGAGAGAGAGAGAGAGAGAGAGGTGGGAGAGAAGAAGGGTATGGAGGGAAGGGGAGAGGGGAGAGAAGAGTGGGGAAGGGGAGAGAGAGAGAGAGAGAGAGAGGGGGGGGGGGTGGGAGAGAAGAAGGGGTATGGAGGAAGGGAGAGGGAGGGAGAGAGAGAGAGAGAGAGAGAGAGAGATGAGAGGAGAGAGGAGAGAGAGAGAGAGGAGAGAGAGAGAGGAGAGAGAGAGAGAGGAGAGGGGGGGAGAGGAGAGAGAGAGGAGAGGGAGAGAGGAAAGGAGGGAAGGAGGGAGAGGGAGGAGAGAGAGTGAGAGAGGGAGAGAAGAGGGGGGAGGGGAGGAGGAGGAGAGAGGGAGGAGGGGGGGGGAAGGGAGAGAGAGGGTGAGAGGTAGAGGGGAGGGGGAGATAGAGAGAGGTAGAGGAAGGGAGAGAGAGATAGAGGAGGAAGGGAGAGGAGAGAGAGAGGGGGAGAGGTAGAGGGGGGAGGGAGAGGGAGGGAGAGGAGAGGAGAGAGGTATAGGGGGG